>NC_084483.1:171585782-171888812 GCF_030035675.1 Rhineura floridana | reverse complement strand
GGCTTCTGTGACATTGACTTCCCACCCCCTGTTTTACATGCTTCATCCCTGGAGTATCATCTTGCTAATAAAGAAGGGAAGGCTTTTTTTTGTCAGTTTCATTGTTTCTTGTCAATTATGTGGCTCTCCCACACAGACTGTGGGGGGTGCAATTGACAGAAAACTGATTTGATCAGTAAAACCCCTTTTTAAAAAATGAGCTCTGTGTGTGTGTGTGTCTTCCTTCTCAATGGTGTCAAGGAGCGAGGGGAGGGAACGAACTTAATGGGGGGAAAGGGGAGGAGGAAGGAAGGCTGTAGCAAATGCGGGAGGACAGAGCAGTGGGAAGTACCTTGTTAAGCCTCCGGAAGCAAAATGAAACTCGTGGAGAGTTTAGTGGGCAGAGAAATGGAGGATCTGAAGTGACAATCCACCCGCCAGCAAAAAATATCGGAGGAAAGAGCCTACATGGGGGGAGCGCAGTAAATCAGAGATATTTTTTGCTTCACTTATCACATTTTCAGCCGGTTTCTTTAATTCGGATTTAAAGGGAAAAGCATTCCCTTTCTCTGCAACATTATGTAAACTGTGAGAATTAAACAGGGGTGCAGTTGGCACCCATCTCACATTAAATTTCCATGTGAACCAGCCCTTTGTGTTTTTAGTGTGATGTAGATCTGGAAGCTGGAAACCTTACATCCTAAAGACACCACAGTCTCCGCTGACCCTCATTCCAAGGAAAGCAAACCCTGGGTAAGTGGTGAGTCTCTCACCACTCAGATATTGGGGAGTGCATCACACTGGGGTTAGAAATAGGCATGAATTTCCTGGAGGAGGAGTTGTGAACAGGTGCACCTGAGTCAAAATGGAGGGAGACTTAGCAACACTTCTGGAAGAGACTGAATTGATGTTCCAGGAGCAAGGGAATGGGAGCGCTAGCAAGGGCAGGACAATGAACAGCAAAGAGAGCAGGAGCTCCAGCGGGACCGGCAACATAGGAAGGAGATGAACCAGCAGCTTGAAAATATCTCTGAAAAACAAAAGTAGACCCCATGCAAGGAAGAGAGAGCCCAAATTAACCAGCCACTAGAAGGGGTTGAGATTGACCAGGAAGCCCAGCTGCAGAACATCCAGACTGGGATGACTAGAGAGATCCAGGAAGTAGATTGACATTGAAGGGCTTGGATTGTGAGGAGTCACTGTCAGTAGTGGGGGAAGAAAAGGCCTTGGCTGTCCAGGAGCCTGCCAGTGGGAAAGACACCCCAAGAAGGAGGTGAAGCCCCAAGAACTGGAGGGGGACAGGCCAGAGAAGGAGGAGGATGGTGCCTCAGAGAAGAGTGCACCACAGGCTGGAGATGAGCTGCTGCTGCTGATAGATTTCTTCACTCCTAGTGTGCCAGCTATGTGTGAAAAAGTGCAGGAGGAAATGTTGGAGGTCTGTGTGCACAAGCAAAAGGGCCTGCCAGCGTTTGGAGAAATGGGTGAGATAAAAAAAACCTTGAGTAACTTTGCCTCTTGGGTGCCCCGAGATGACCTCACAGGGTGGGATCCGGTCCCTACAGTGGGTGCAGCCCTTAAGCAAGCTCCAGGAATAAGGGTCATCCAGGGTCAAGTACGTTTTGAGGGCATGAGGCACTGCATCTGTTTGGGCCCATGATCTACCCTGGCAATGTTGAGAGTGAACAGAGAGGAAGATTCCTTTCTGCCAACCTGGTTGGACTAGGCCAGCTCATCCTGAAGAACATGCCCCCAGATAAAGACTTGTGGCAGGACTTTGATTTGCAGTTTGGGGCAATACTTTACCCTCCAAGATGTTCTAAGTTACAGTTCCATTGACTCACCACATGGGGCAGCCATTTACAGAACTAACAGCTTTCAGTTCTAGCCCTGGCAGCTCCTGATTACTACTATTATGAACAATTAAACTTATACAGTAAGCATGCATTCCAAAAACATAGCTCCTCTTGCTTAAAAAAAAAAAATCTAACAAAAAGGATGATTGTTATATGTTGCAGTTATAAAGCATGGAATATACAAAAAACAGTGTCAAGATAACCTTAATGCACACTGTCCTTTTATAGCCGATCTTGCTAAATTCTGTCCCCTCTAGCCCACTGAAATTTGAAATGGAACTCCCGAATAGCTGGAAGTTGATGTAATAATGTTTTGGGCTAGGGCTGGACTGTAACATTTGCAGTGCCATTCTGTGAATGCTTGCTCAGAAGTAAGTTCCAATAAGTTCCAATAGGTTTACTTTCAATTAAGTGTGCAAAGGATTGCCACCAAATCCATTTGTCTATTCATTCACGCCATTAAGGCTGAAATCCTAAACACTCTTAATAGGGAATAAGCCCCAGTGAACTAGAGTAAACATGCATAGTCTTGCACTGTAAAAAACAAAACAAAGCACCTTTTGAATGATTAAAAAAGTGCTCCAATTAATCAGGTAGCCTGATTTTGAAAAAGCATTATGTTAAATACAAGTACTTATAAATATAAGAACTGCAGCATGATTGTAGCAAACAGGCATTATCTCTGTGTGAGGGAAGATGCAAGGATGCATTATCATCTCCAACAGAGACGGGGAACCTGTGACTTTTCAGATGTTGTTGGACTACAGTTCCTACCATTCCTCACCATGCTGGCTGAGCCTGATAGGGGTCCACCAACATCTGGAGAGCCACAGGTTCCCCCTCCCAGATCTGAAAACAAAGGATGTGTCCTACTTTGACTTAGAACATTTTTTTTGCTTCTATGCAAATTCAGTGGCTCAATCAATCAGACAGTCAATGCAACTCATATGACTGAGATTTTTAAAAGCAAGTAGCAGGGCTAGTTTCAGTCTCTCTTGCCATATGAACCAGTGGTTCTTTAAAAATGTGAAACTGCTCTGTTTGGTTAATAATCAAAATAATGAACACACAGCTTAACAAATAAAAGCCACTTGAATTATTTAACCACATCCACCATAATTTAGAAATATAGAGCAAAATCTTCATTCATTCCAGGGAGTCTTGCATGGAGGAAAGGCTCTTTGAAATGTTTGAAGGATGTATAGCAGTAGCACTTGGTGGACTGTGCCCTACATCAGTAAAAAGCAACTGGGTTTGTGTTTGATCACGGCCTAAAAGGAGACAATACTTAGTGTGACTATAAATTGTTTTCTTTCTTGGCACCCCTTGACAGCTAGGGATTTGCAGCAGTCCCAACAAGAGTCTGAGTTCCTTGCTTTGACTTGAAAACAAAGTCTCATAAAAAAAAAAAAAGCCAATGGCTACATTCTACAAAAAGGGCATTTCAGCACAATGCAGTTACTCAGTTGGATGTTTGTTCTTTCCAGAATAGATAGCTTTTAAATTATCAACAACTTTGTTGCAGTTTTGCTGGCTAAACATGACAAAAGCCTTTTTCTTGATTCCAGTGTTTGTCTAGTTCATTGGGCTATTAGAACAAAAATACCTTTTTTAACTTTCTTTGAAAGAAAATTATGCTCATACATCAATAATTCTATTTTAAAACTATTTTCTCCAAAGCAGCATTTACTACACCTCTGATTTTTGCTTAATCCTCTCAAGATAACAAGGTGATGAGATTTCCCCTACATTCATTAATTTTAACCATTTGCTTCATAACCTGGATCTAATAACAGAATATAACAGAGAAAAACCCTCAGTTATCTCTAGATAGCACTAGGGTGCTTCCACATGAAGAATTTTGTGGATATGGCTACATTTGGTTAATGGTTAATTGTGAATGACTGATATTGAGAGATGCCTGAAAAATTCTCCCAAGCCAGGATCAAAAAAGAAGTTTGGGAGGTCATTAAAGCTGACCCCCAGTATAGAGGAAAAAGCATTAGAACTCAAATTCTTCTTTGGCTCCGACTAAAATCTGAGCTGGACAATAATTGCTGTGTTTCCTAGCCTCTTAGGGTTTCTCTACTGAATGTAATGGGGTGACATCAGTGGAAGGGAGATGAGAGTGGTGGTGGAGAGTCCAACCTTAGTTTTCACACACACACACATGTCTCAATCCCTCTCCCTACTGAATGTAATGCAGCCATGTCCACTCAATTATTTTCAATGGTGGGAGGGATTAGGAGGCTCCAATGTGGATTTTTTTTTCTGGGTCTTGGATTAGCTCAGAAAAATGTTCTGAAATCTTGTCAGAACTGGTAACCTTAATCTAACACGAGGAGTGTTTCTGCATTGTGTTTACATATGGAAGGGCAAATTAAGGACCTAATACCCCCAGCTAAATGCTGATATCTTAAAACACTAACTATTCCTCTTCCATAGTTCACATTCAGTAGCATTCTTGGTGCATGTGAATAGTAAATGTGCTTTACCACAGATAAAACTATTCACAGGAACTATTAAGAAGGATGTAGACAAACTGAAAGAGGTTCAGAGGAGGACAACAAGAATGATCAGAGGACTGGAGACAAATGAGAAGATACTGAAAGAACTGGGCATGCTTAGCCTTGAGAAGAGAAGACTGAGGGGAGATATGATAGCACTCTTCAAGTACATGAAAGGTTGTCACATAGAGGAGAGCCAGGATCTCTTCCTGAGCATCCTAGAGTGCAGGACACAGAATAATGGGCTCAAGTTACAGGAAGCCAGATTTCATCTGAACATCAGGAAAACTTCCTAACTGCTAGAGCAGCATGACAATGGAACCAATTATCTTGCGAGGTGGTGGGCTCTCCAGCACTGGAGGCATTCAAGAGACAGCTGGACAGCCATCTGTTGAATATGCTTTAAGGTGGATTCCTGCACTGGGCATGGGTTGGACTCACAGAATCATAGAATCGTAGAGTTGTAAGAGGACTGTAAGGCATTGAGAGGCCTACAATTCTATGATTCTATATTTATTTATTTATTTATTACATTTATAACGTTTCTTTTCATGAAACCCAAGGGAGCTTACATATGGTTCCCAGGAGGTCTCCCATCCAGGCACTGACCAGACCTGACCCTGTTTAGCTTCAGCAGGGTGCTGACCTCATGCGCTTTCAGACTATAGCCTGGGACATCTGACCATCAGGTGGTCATTTTATTGATTTCCTCTTACCCACTCAACTATTTTAAATCCACCATGAGCTTAAACACACAGAGAGGGAAGGAGGGAGCGAAAGCACTCTGTATTTCAAAACGAGCTTTTTGAAGAATGAGTACAAGTATAAATGAGCTGGATTCTAAGAACCAGTTGCTTTGGTCAAGCTACAGCATGTTGGTGGGTATCCAACAACTCTTAACACTTTGCCATTAAAGTCTTTTAAACAGAGGGATGTGTTTTCTCTAGTCCAGTAGTCTTGGAGCATTTTACCCCAGGGATACAAAGGAACCCCCCGAGATAATGTGTTTCAGGTAAACTGCATTATTCAGCTGTCATTTATTTTGCAAGAAGGGAAGAATATAAAAATCCAAAGAGAATGGCAAAAGTAATGCTTCTGCACTGGGTCCAGCCCAAACGAAGTTTTTGTAGGTTTATATTTTCTGGTATCACAGAGAAACATAGAACTCTATAGAACAGCTAGAGTCATTGCTGAAGTAGCAACATATTGTAATCAGTCTGATTTTACATCAAACTGCAGTTTCAGATTCAACTGTTAATTCACCCAAAATAGAAATAGAACATAACCTCCAATCTGAAACACAAAAGGCTGTTTTCACTATCATATGACATTGACCAATAAAAAGGCCTTGAAATTAATAAAAATAAATTTGACACAGATTTCTAGGATGAATAATGAGGGAAATAAAATTTGCTAGTTTAGATTCTTTGTAGAAACATTAATAACACAGGAAAGAAGGAAAGTAAGAAGAACACCAACAAACATACAAAAATATAATTCTCCAGCTTTGGAGATGGCAGGTGTTGCCACCACTCACCATATGCTCAGAGGCACATGTTACCAAATTCTTCCAAGCTACACAGGAAGTGGATTGGACTGTGAAAGACCAACCCAAATTGTGTTTGCATTTTTACACATTTGTAGGGCAGTACAATATATCAGAGAGGAGGTCAGGTCTCCTGTTCCCCTGGTGCATTCACTATAGCTGCCCAATTTCCCTGCTTTTTTAAGTTTGATAGAAATAGCTGTGGGCTTTAGGTACGTTTTTAAACTGCAAGGTTTTTTGCCTATTAGTGAATATATGTTTAAGTTCTTATGTTCTCTTACATGAAAGAAAAAGGGGTTATGCCTCTTTTAAGATGGTGCTTGCCAACTACAATTCATTCATTCATTCATTCAGTCCCACATACATACATACATACATACATACTGTTTTGGGTTTGGGGGTTGAGATAGATGATTTCTATGAATCCCCTTATACCTTCTGATTTGTAACCCTATACCTGGAGGTGGGCTCGGCAGCAGAGAAACTTGCTCCTCTGGTCAGATGCGTCTCTTTTGTCAATCTAAAAGAGTGGCCAGTTGGGCTAATGGCAGAGCTTGGAAAAGTTACTTTTTTGAACTAGAACTCCCATCAGCCCCAGCCAGCATGGCCACTGGATTGGGCTGATGGGAGTTGTAGTTCAAAAAGTAACTTTTCCAAGCTCTGGCTAATGGGTCTATCAAGTACCCATTAACTGGCAAATGGGCCAAGAGATCCTATTGTTATTGAAACCCTCCCCTTCCTGGGGCCTAAGAGAGGCTTTTGTTTTGAGTCGGAGGAAAGGCTGGGAAATGGAGACAGGGAGAGACACTGGCTGTAGGGTGCCTCCTGTAAGCCTGATGGAAAAGAAAGGTCTGTTGGGCTGCTGATGCTTTGAAGCCCTCCATCTTAAAATCAGATTGGAATGTGTGTAAATAAATAATCCATATTTCATAAAGACACCACAGACTCCGCTGACCTTCTTTCCAAGGAAACCAAACCATGGGTAGGCACAGGGACCCCTGGAGATCTCTCACCGCTCGGAGATTGGGGCGGCGCACAACAATTCATACATACATGTGTGTGTGTGTATTTCAAAATGAACTTAATTGGGGGCACTGAGTTGCATTGCACTGAATACATTCATAGCTATTCAGAAGTAAGTCAGTGTTCCTTATTTAGCTAGAAATGCCTGTAGTAGTCCAGGAAACAGTAGCCATCTGATTTTCACTGATTTTCACTGTTTACTAACATTATAACCAGTGATCATGGATGCAGAAGAATTAATATATGTTGTTTGTCTACATGATCTATATAGCTGTTCAGCTGTGGTCCTTGAAGTGAACCAGCAAGGAGATGCTGACAGGGAAAACTGATGGCAAAGCCTGGGGTATACACTGATGACCTTTTCCACATGGACCTTTGGATTGTGGCTTCCATATGGATTTGCATAATAACTTTTTTTTTACACCCACTGAAGAATGTGATGAGCAGAAATAACTACAGATTGGAGCAGGTCCAAAAAATGAAAGAGCTCTTGACTCTGTTGAGTTTTCAAGACACTCTATTTCCATACTTGTTCTTCTGTATGCTAGGTTGCCTGCCATTATGTTTATGTAATTCTGACAGTGTTCTTAATGACACACTAACAGATTGTAAAACACGCTGCTGGCATTTACTTGTTTTTTATATTTTTAAAACAATGTCCTTCATGTAACAGTAGTTAAGCGCGGCAGAAGGACATCATTAGAGCCATGGTTAAACTGTAATTTACACCATTAGGAAGGCAGGAGCAATTTTTATTGCCTGGCAATTTTCTTGCTGAAATATTTGGACCATATGGCTCAATTTGTGTAATAACCTTAATTTCAGCACCCTTCAGGTCTGCATTCAACTCCTACGGAATGGTAAAATGCGGTTTAGCAGAAAAGGCAACTGTCTGTACTTAGAGAGTTGAGATTAATAACATGTCACGTCCTGTTTTTGGTGAAGGAATTCGAACAGCCGCCAGATGGTATCTCTACAAATAACTGTCAGGGGTCTTGATCTAATCAATACAACGTATTAATACATCTCCCTTCGCTGTTCCTCGAGGGGCTGGTGTGCAACATCTGGAAAGAATGGGGGGACCGCCAAGTAGAAGGCTGATTCTTTTCAGAATCAAACTGAGTCCAATTAATTTTTCATGTATACTTGATAACTGCTTCATAATGAGCTATGTGTCTTGATGGATTTAGGGTTGGCAGTATGGGCTACCCATGCTTCCTATCCCCATTCAGTCCACTTTCAGAAACCAACCCATTAATCAAGCTATCTGGCATAAAACTGAAATTTCAGCTCAGCAAGAGATCAATAACTATCCTTTAAAAAAAAGGAAAGGAAAAACAGAACCAAACTCTAGTGGGCATAGGTATCAGCCATGACTTTAGTAATTGCTCTAACGAAAAACAAAACCAAGAGCCATAATCACTGAAAAGGAACATATACTGGAAATTAATTACCTGATTCCTGTCTAAAACTAACATTTAGGTTTTTAAATATATAATGTAATGTGACTTTTTAGAGACATAGGGCATCTGGCTGATGTTTAGTGAAATGATTCTAATTGCTATGGCTAACTTTTATATAATCCGGCTAATTTATACGGCCATTCTACAAAAAAGTATGACAACTGCCAAACACAAGACGGTGCCCACGGCAAAAGGCTAGAAAGGGAAAGGTTGCTGCAGGATTTTGGCTAGCTTCTAAGGAGAAACTGCTCCTTGAGGGCTGGAAAATGGGAAAAAAGGTTTCTAAGTAAAGCAGAATAGTTGAAAGAAAAAGAGAATGGCAATGACATGAAGAAAGACTGAAACTGAGCATCCCCACAGATTTAGTTACTTTTTTAACAAGAAAATAACATTGCACCTTTTTTTAGTTACAGAGACAATAAGTCCCCCTGTCAGTCCTCCTTTCAGTGCTGACTCCAAGAACTGCAGGTTGTAATTCTGACTCCAAAAGTACTGTTGCACACATAAGTCGCAACCCGCATGATTTCTGTTTGTTACCTTGCCCACAGTTAATCCTTCCAAAGAGAAATGCACTTTTGTGTGTGTGTGGCCCCATTTGCACTATGCATTTAAAGCAATATCATACCACAATAAACGATCATGGCTTCTCCCAAAGAATCTTGGGAACTGTAGTTTGTTAAGGGTACCCCTATTCCCCTTATAGAGCTACAATTCCCAGAGTGCCCTAGAAAGAGGGATTACTTGTTAAACCACTCTGAGAACCATTAACAAACTACAGTTCCCAAAAACCTTTAGAGGAAGTCATGACTATTTAAAGTGGTATGATACTGCTTTAAATGTATAGTGCAGACGGGGCCACAGTGTGTGTTGTATTACTTTCTGTGGTGAAAGAAATAAAGTCCGCACAGCAAAATATGATTCTGGTTTTGCTTGGCCATTGATTATAAGTTACCTGTAGGTAAGTTTCTCTCTGCAACTGCTATCTTGCAACGCTTATCATTATTTATCTATTTATTAGATTTATAACCTGCTCTTCCTCCCAGTAGGAGCCCAGGGCGGCAAAAAAAGCACTAAAAACACTCTAAAATATCATAAAATCATATCAACAATCTATGGACAATTCTATAGATTTCAAAATTTGTGTAATAATAACCTGGCAGCAATCAACACAACTTGAACAAGTTCTTTTTGGTATCACATGTGTCTTGCCTTATTCAAATACAGAGAACAATAGTAGTTTGAGTTTTCACAATAGCTTACCCTAGAATTACAGCCACTTCTCAAATCCTAGGGGATATTTTATTGTCTACTATGTTTGTTATGACTTTTTTCTTGTACTTATTGTAGTTCACTTTTATATGCAATGTTTATACTGAATGTTGATACTAAAGAGGATGTTCTGTTCAGTTACTGTATTTTATAGATTGTGTAGGTTTTTTTGTATTTGCTGCTTAAGATGTTTTAACTTATGTTGTATGCTGCTGTTTCATTTAAATATAAGTGGTATATAAATTCCCTGAATAAATATATAAAGTACTCTATTCCAGAAACTCTTTACCTGACATACCCACAAAAGATGCATACAAGTCCCCTTCTCCCCACAGTTTTTCAAACAGTTCAGGGAGATATTTATCTGCATGTGTGTTAGCTGCTGAGGCATATAGTACCAACTATGTGACATTTTCACAGTATTTTCCTGAATATCCACTGACACAGGTTTCGTTACTACATTTGGTGTATTTACCCACAAGCTCCCCCTCTAGAATGCACACCTTAATGTGGTGAGGGGGTTTGAGAGTGTCGAAGAAGCTAAGAGCAATTCCGTCAGGAGTCTAGACCAAGAGGCTAGAGTTCTAGCAGGGGCACCCAAGGCGGAATGGTCAAAGCTGAAACACCACACTAAGATGCATCCAAACTCAAAGGAAGGCAATGGTAAACCACCTCTGAATACTCTTACCATGAAAACCCTATGGACAGAGTATCCAAAATGCAACACGAGATAGTGCTGGAAGATGAGACCCCCAGGTCAGAAGGCACTCACTGAGCTACTGGGGAAGAACAAAGGACAAGTACGAGTAGCGCTGTGACTAATGATGCAGCTGGGTCAAAGCTGAAAGGAAGCCCAGAGGCTGATGTGAAAGGAGAGTCTGGAGTTGTACAACGCACACAATAGGAACATGGAATGTGAGAAGCATGAACCAGGGAAAGTTAGAAATTGTCAAGCAAGAAATGGAACGCATCAACATTACAATACTTGGTGTGAGCGAACTAAAATGGACAGGAATGGGACATTTTCAATCACACAACTACAAAATATTTTATGCAGGAAATGAGAAATTAAGAAGAAATGGGGTTGCTTTAATAGTGAGAAGTGATGTAGCAAAAGCAGTTAGGAGCTACAATGCAAGGTCTGAGCGAGTTATATCAATGAGATTAAATGGGAAACCTATCAACATAACCATCATCCAAGTCTATGTTCCAACGTCAAATGCAGAAGAAGGAGAGATTTTACGCAGAAGTACAAGAAGAAATTGATCACACACCAAAACAAGATGTGCTGATAATCATGGGGGATTGGAATGCAAAAGTAGGGAACAGAGAAGAACTAGGAATTGTGGGGAAATGGGGCCTAGGAGACAGAAATGAAGCAGGAGAAAGACTTATTGAATTGTGTGAAGCCAATAATTTGTTTCTTGCAAACACATTTTTTGAGCAACTGAAAAGATGACTGTACACATGGACATCACTAGATGGTCAATATAGGAATCAAATTGATTATATAATTGGTAGCAGAAGACGGAGAAGTTCCATACTTTCTGCTAAAACAAGACCAGGGGCAGACTGTGGTACAGATCATGAACTGGTCGTATCAAAAATCAGAGTAAAGCTAAAGAAGACCAACAAAGCAATCATAATGCCAAAATACAATTTAAATAACATTCCAGAAGAATATAAAGATCAATAAGGAACAGGTTTGAGGTTTTAAACTTAGTTGACAGAGAACCAGAAGAACTATGGATTGAAGACAGAGACGTTATCAGGGAAGAATGCAAAAAGACAATACCTCTTGTTAAAAAGAGAGAAAGACCTCAATGGATGACTGAAGAAACTCTTAAAATGGTTAAAGAGAGAAGGAAAGCAAAAGCAAAAGGAGATAGAAACAGTCAGAACCCTAAATGCAACAATACAGTGACTAATACATAGGGACAAAGAGAACTATTACAATAGTTACTGTATAGAAATAGAAGAGGACAACAAAAAGGGTAAAACAAGAGCCCTGTTCCAAAAGATTAGAGAAATGAAAGGGAAATTTAAACCAAGAGTAGGGATGTTGAATAATCAACAGGGGAACACACTGACTGACCGAGATAAAATAAAAGGAAGATGGAAGCAATACACTGAAGAACTCTATAAAAGAGATGCAAAGATGACAGATTCATTCACGGAGGAACCATATGATGAAGAACCAGAAATTTTAGAATGTGAGGTGAAAGCTGCTCACCAATAGAGTTGCTACAAGCTACAAGCTACTGAGACTGAATCTGTCCTAATTTTGACTAAAATCTGTCAAGAAATATGGAAATCTAAACAATAGCCCACAAACTAAAAGCGTTCCATATACATCCCAATTCCAAAGAACGGGGATCCCAGGGAATGCAGTAATTATCGAACTATTAATATCCCACGCAAGTAAAGTAATGCTCAAGATTCTACAACAAAGACTCTTACCATATATGGAGCAAGAAATGCCAGACATCCAAGCTGTATTTAGAAAGGGAAGAGGCACCAGAGATCACATTGCAAACATACGTAGGATAATGGAACGGACCAAGGAATTTCAGAAGAAAATCACCCTATGTTTTATAGATTACAGCAAAGCTTTGACTGTGTGGACCATGAAAAACTATGGAATGCTTTAAAAGAAATGGAGGTGCCACAGCATCTGATTGTCCTGATGCGCAACCTATACTCTGCACAAGAGGCTACTGTAAGGACAGAATATGGAGAAACTGACTGGTTCCCCATTGGAAAGGGTGTGAGACAGGGGTGTATTTTATCACCCTATTTATTTAATCTATATGCAGAACATATCATACGGAAAGCAGGATTGGACCAAGATGAAGGAGGTGTGAAAATTGGAGGGAGAAATATCAATAATTTAAGATATGCAGACGATACTATACTACTAGCAGAAAGCAGTAATGATTTGAAACGAATGCTGATGAAAGTTAAAGAGGAAAGCATAAAAGTAGGACTATAGCTGAACGTCAAAAAGACTAAAGTAATGACAACAGAAGATTTATGTAACTTTACAGTTGACAATGAGGACATTGAACTTATCAAGGATTATCAATACCTCGGCACAGTGATTAACCACAATGGAGACAATAGTCAAGAAATTAGAAGAAGGCTAGGACTGGGGAGGGCAGCTGTGAGAGCACTAGAAAAGGTCCTCAAATGTGAAGATGTATCACTGAACACTAAAGTCAGGATCATTCAGATCATGGTATTTCTGATCTCTATGTATGGATGTGAAAGTTGGACAGTGAAAAAAGTGGATAAGAGAAAAATCAACTCATTTGAAATGTGGTGGTGGAGGAGAGCTTTGCGCATACCATGGACTGCAAAAAAGACAAATAATTGGGGGTTAGAACAAATTAAACCAGAATTATCACTAGAAGCTAAAATGATGAAACTGAGGTTATCATATTTTGGACACATCATGAGAAGACATGATTCACTAGAAAAGACAATAATGCTGGGGAAAAGAGAAGGGAGTAGAAAAAGAGGAAGGCCAAACAAGAGATGGATTGATTCCATAAAGGAAGCCACAGACCTGAACTTACAAGATCTGAACAGGGTGGTTCGTGACAGATGCTCTTGGAGGTTGCTGATTCATAGGGTCATCATAAGTTGCAGACGACTTGGAGGCACATAACAACAAGACCCACAAGCTTTCCCACTGTTTTGGAGTTATTTCTTCTCCCATGTCCTTTTCCCAGAGTAGGGATAGGATTTTCTGAAAATTTTCGTGTGGATCTCATCTGCACAGATTTTTTTCTAATTCCCATCTCGCTCCTTAATCTTGATATAATATATACATATACATTCCAGGTTTCTAAAGTAACCAGCACATAAATAGATACATACAACCAGGGCCCAGGGAGCCCACCCGCTACTAACTCTCCCGCTGCAGTAAATGTTGGCTGTGCGTGCATGTCTGCCATCAACCAAGATGGCGGCCAAGGCTTCCCTGAGGGGCTGATGCCTCTGCCACCATCTTGGTTGATGGCAGGCATGTGCGCAGTGTGGCCACTATTCACCCCAATGGGAGAGGTAGGTGGAGCATGCAGGCAGGTGTTGTGGGCCTGCAAGGTTGTATGGTGGGTGCCTGGGAGCTCCTTCTCTGTGATCTGCAGCAGGGTCAGGAGCCAATGCTTCAGCCAAGTCTTCAGTAAGCACTGAAAAGGTAACAGAGAAAGGGGAGGGAATTCCAAAGTGTCAGTGCCACAACACTAAAGGTCCTGTTCCTATGTTGTGTGGAACAGACCTCCTGATAAGATGGTATCTGCAGGAGGCCCTCATTTGCAGAGTGCAGTGATCGGCTGGGTATATAAAGAGTAAGACGATATTTCCTGTATCCTGGTCCCAAGCTGCATAGGGGTTGGTTCACTGAAACCAGAACCTTGAACTTGGCCCAGCAGCTAATGGACAGCTAATGGGTAGGTAATTTTTCTTAGTTTCCCCCAAAATCTCCAAACCATATTCTTTCCTGTCCCACACATCCTTCCATAATCCATCTGAACATAAGAGAGGATCCTGCAGACATTTCTGTCAATCTCCAGTTCTTTGGGCTAGTCAGCTCTCAGTACCACTCAGTCAATTTCATCCAAAAGTATTGTTATGGACAGGAGGTCCCACCCAGCTGTCTACAGACAGAAAAACCATATGATAGTAAAACTGTATGTTAATAGAGCTACTGGCTCTTAGCTCTGGTTTTGAAATCTCCCTCCTGTTGTAATGCTGGCAATCTAGCCACAGAATCTACACTTGGTAGGTCTACCATTTTGGTAGACCCAGCAGCTAGTACATCTCTTCTGAGCATGCTCAGAAGTATTTCCTTGAAGGTCACACTTACATAGCCAGGCCCCAAGAGTATGTTTGTTCCTTGCTGTTTGCATATTTTTCTTTCACTGCCTTTTTTGTGTGAGTGACCACTACAGCACACACTGTGAATCTTTTGTTTGTAAAATATATTTTTTCTTTTGTAGATGGGAATATTGGGAGGACTTAAATTACAATTTAAAAAAATGTGTTTGTTACACCTGCAGCAGTGCTGAGAGGCTTTTTTTCAAAAGCATGGGGGAACATGTATTTCTTTTTTGTCAGCAATGGATGTTGTGGAATGACCTTATTAAATACAAACAGAATTTTCTCATTAATGAGAAAGGTGCACTCTGTGCATGTTCATGCCATTTATTTCTGAGGCTCATAATTCCTAATCATGCCTGCACATTTTCCTTCTCAGTAAGAGCCTTACCTTTGCACTTTTTTTAAAAAGTCAGCCAGCCAGAAGATTTGGAGACCTAATTTAAAATCCCTCCTCTCTGTAACAGCCTCATTGTGTGGCATTGTGTATATTACTCTGGAACACTTTCAGTCAAAGGATAGCAATCTTGCCATGGTTTACAGCAGAAACTAAACAACAATCCAATAGTACTTTAAAGGCTAGCAAATGTATTATTACATACACTTTCATGGATTACCAAGAATGCTTCATCTGATGAAATAGACTGCAGCCCAAGAAATCTTATACAACAATAAATTTGTTAGTCTTTAAGGTGCTATGTATTGTTAGTCTTGTTTTGCTAAAAATGCACTATGGTCCACTTTACAGGGTTGTTGTGATGATAAAACAATATAAAACATTGTGGCAAATTAAAAATGCTATTACAAAAAGTAAGATGGTGCAGGCGATGGTTCAGGTGGGAACTCAGTGAAAAGTTACTTTTTTAAACTACAGCTCCCATCAGCCCCAGACAGCATGGCCACTGGATTGGGCTGATGGGTGTAGTAGTTCAAAAAAGTAACTTTTCCAAGCTCTGGCATAGCCTATGTGTAATACAGGAGCACCCTGCCTGCACATCCCACCGAAGCAAGTCTGTTCCAGCAGACAGACACATGTTGAATTTGCTGAGGACCTATTGATGCAAATTGAAGTGTAAAGTATACTTTAAAGTATATTTGCTGTATATCTCCTCCTTCCTATATGTATCAATGCTTCTATGCACATATACTGTATATTGATACTGCTATTGGAATATTTCTATATGTTTCTGCACTGCTATGCATTTACTATAAATATTATTCTATCATTGTATTCACATTTATGACTGTATCTTTCAAATATACATAAGAAATGCTCCTAGTATGGAAAATGTCAGAAATACAGTGTTTGAGATAAAGCCAGGAATGTTTGTAACTTGCTCCATCTTGTTTGCAAAACAAAGCACAGTGTCTGTTACACTATGCTTGTATGTACTACAGAACCAGCTAGTTACCCAAGGCCACTGATGACAGAGTGGTATATGTTATGATAACATGTAGAGGATGTGTGGATGTGAATGAATTTCTTTTTCTTTTTCTAGGGCTTATGGCTGAAACTGGAGGCACTGAAGGTTATCAATATGGCAATAACAGGGGAGTGTCTGGAATACATCAACCATAAACAAATGTTGTAATTCTAATGTAAGTCTGAGTACCCTAAAAGAGATCCCATGACCTTGATAGGCACCAAGCTGGTATGAGAAAGAGAAGATGCAGTCCTGAGAACACAGATGGACCAAGAGACTGACCACACTACAAGTGCCAACCGACCAGCTGATGGATGAGATACCGGGCTCAGTAAAGATATCAAAAGAACATCAAAACATTATTTGACTATAAAGACACCCCAGCTTCACCAGAAACTTTGAGAAGTTTTCTATCACCTGAGATTCCTGTGAGCGTGCCTCCTCCCCTTCTCCAAGTTCCTTCTACCTTGCTACAGTACTCGTTGGCCACCAGTTACTTGATTGAGTGATCAGGACTATTGGGTATATCTAATTTTGCATTTTACCATTCCTGCAATGGGTGACTCACCTTCGGCTGGGTCAAATGGACATCTTTCAATAAATCTTTTAAAACTTTTATATTGGTGTGGTCCCAACTCTCCTTCTGCTTGTCCCTGTTATCTCCTGGCTTGATCACCCAGGCTTTGGGTTCATTGGTAAGACCTAATTTCCCCACACTACTTATCACTATTTGACTTTTAGGGTTTTTTTCACCTAATTCCAAACCTGGCTACACATACACCTCCCAATTCAAAATCAGGGACAGGCAGGCTAGAGGTAGACTTTTTATTATTATCATTATCGGTATTACTTTTATATCCATTCCACTTTTCCTCTGAGGATTTCAATAGCATTCACGGTCTCCATTCTCCCATGTTATCTTCACAACAATCCCATGTGGCAGTTTAGACTGAGATACAGTGATTGGCTCCAGATCACACAGTGAGCTTTGTAGCTGAGTGGTGGTTAAAACCCCGATTAATATCCTTCCATGTTTTTCTACATATAAGTGAATAAGCTGGGGGAAGAGGAATAATATTTTCCCATCAGGTCTGGAAATTTATGGGAGACCTTATTAATAGTCCTGTGTGTCATCTTTAAGGCTAACCAATTCAGGCTGCTATCCTGTGCATACTTATCAGGCAGCAATCTCCACAGAATAGGGTGGCTCACCTCTTAGTAATGTATGGTTTCTTTGGCATGAACCCACACTAGAAATTGTGACAGCAACTCTGAACCAAGGTAAAACAGTTAAGTGTAAGTATTTATACAACTGTAATGTTTAAATGTCCACTGTTTCTTTACAAAGGAGGAGAACAGGGAGAGAATCAGAACAGGTAGAGGCCACACAGGTTTTCTGTGACAGCAGGGACCCTTTCTGAACCAAAATAAGACACTTTTTAGTTTAGTTAGGTGCTACATATTTGTACAACTGCAATGTTTAAGTGTCTTTGCAAGGAAGCAGTATGGGGAGAAAAGCAGAACAACTGGTTGTGCCCCTGGAACTTCATTGACCATGCCCCCATGACTTTCTAGCAGCCCACCTGAATATATTTTAACTGGAACACCTAGGGATTAAACCTGGAACTTTCTGCATGCTACAATCCCTTTCGAAATGAACAATTGCTCTGGAGGGACTGAGAAGACACTATAGATTAAAACAAGAAAAAATGTCAATCATTAAGGGTTCTTATTAAAAATTACATATGGAATCATTCTTTTGTTTGACCATTAATAAATAAATAGGGGACACTGGAGTTAGTCTCTAGAGCAGCCTTTCCTATCCTACTAGCCATGATGGCTGTGCTCTGCCACCCTAGTCAGAGGCAGCATGCTTCTGAAAACCAGTTGCCGGAAGCCTCGGGAGGGGAGAGTGTTCTTGCACTCGGGTCCTGCTTGTGGGCTTCCCCCAGGCACCTGGTTGGCCACTGTGAGAACAGGATGCTGGACTAGATGGGCCACTGGCCTGATCCAGCAGGCTCTTCTTATGTTCTTATGTTCTTATCCTGATGCCCTCCAGATGTTTTGAACTACAATTCCCATCAGCCTCATCCAGCATAGCCAATGGTCAGGAATGATGATCTGGAGGACACCAGATTGGGAAAGGCTGCTCCAGACCAAGACTAGTTACTGCAACTTTGAGCCACTTTATGGAAAGGTGAAATATGAATACACACCTCTGGATCTTTTTCTGTCTCTCCAAGTTATTTATCTTCTATATAATGAAAGACCTCCCCTTTAATTCCTTTCTCTTGTTATTTCATGTTTCATATTACTCCTGATGTTTGACTTAAGCTGTGTATAGCCGCCCTGAGTGCCCTATTGTAGGGTAGAAGGGCGGGATAGAAATATTTTAAATAAATAAATAAATATAAGGTCTCTGAGCCTTGCTTCCTGCTCTCACACACTTAACTGTATGGTTTGCATGGACCCTGCTCATGTATACCATCTGAGATCTTCTATTTTGCAAGACTCCAAATGAACAGTATCAATAAATGTCTGGAGGTCAGGGGCTGGCCAGCAAGCACAATACCAGTCAGCTACCTGCATATGTTCATTTATCCCAAAAATGCACACCTGAACAAAGCCATCCATTTCCTAGACAATCAGTGATGAATAATTTGGAGACTTAGTGTATCTACACATTTTATGAATCCCTCTGATTGCAAGGCTTCTTTTACACACTCCTATCAGGCTCTTATGATTAATAGATTACAAGACAATGGTATATTTTCTACTGGAGCCTCCTTAGTTCAAAGTTACAATAAAGCTAGGGTCATCCATTCCTGACCAGTTCCATTTAAAAAGTGAGCTTTGCATCTTGAAAGCTGAATTCAAATAACATGAATAATTTGAAATGCATGTGTCGGGTGTGGGTCATTTCACTTGGATTAGAAAGTAAATGTCTCTCTATTTGAGAGTTCAATGGTTGCTGCAACTTAAAAATCTCTCCACTGTTAGACATAATTAAAATACTCTAACAGTGATTTCAGTAATTTAAACATTGCAGTATTGTAATATTTTTCTAGGCTTCAGGAGTTCACAACTGTTTGGCCCAATCCAATCTGGGAACACTGGAGAAGTTATCACCCATCAAGGTAATTACTTTCAAGTTGAAATAATTACTCCATCAATGTTAATGGTCTTTCAACTTCAATAAAGCACTCACCTGCCGATAATCACTGCTAACCTCTTGCTCTCATGCAATTCCCTCTCTATTTAGTGGGTTATATTGCAGCCGTTAGAGTGGTCACTTGTCCTGAACAGCTGCTGAATTTCACTTTGCTTGTCTATGAACCATAAAAAAATTAGTCATCTGTGTATGATTTCCACATAACCCATAAGCCCTTGCAGAGCTAAGGATGTGATCTTCTAGCTCTAATAGGGCATGTCTGGGCCAGCCATCTTGTTTCTGTTGGTGGCTACTCTCCATGCTAGCAGCAGCACAGCAGTTCAATTAACATTTGCCCCCTCATTGCCACTTGTGGCATTTGGTCTTTGCTAAGTGGCACATAGCCTGCACTGGTGGCATATGAAGCTCTCAGTAAAATGTTATTGATCAATGTGCAATACTTACTTTTATATTTCCATTATCTTATTTATAATAGTACTGTTATATAACTGTAACTACAGCTAATGTGTCTAAACCTGCTTGCTTTCCTTTTCCCTCCCCATTCTTTTCTCCTTTTGCATCAAATCTCTTAGACTGCTAAATTGTGGGCAGGGACTCTTAATCTTTGAAGTTAGGATTTTAAGATGCTTTGTAAGTGATGAATAAATCAATTACTATTATTATTCCAGAGCTTGGAAAAGTTACTTTTTTGAACTACAGCTCCCATCAGCCCAATCCAATGGCCATGCTGGCTGGGGCTGATGGGAGTTGTAGTTCAAAAAAGTAACTTTTCCAAGCTCTGATTATTACTATTACTATTACCAACTACACCATGGCTGCAATTGTAAGCACACTGGTGTGTTTGTGTCAGAAAGGGATGTGTGTGAAAAAATAAAGAATGAAGCAGGGAGAGGGGGTGGGGCAGGACTATGATAACAGTAAAAGGAAAGGCTGGAACTTTCTCTCCAGTGTACTTATTAATGAGCAAAATTGTCCAAATAGTAGTGAATCAATGGGGTGATTGTTCCAGACTTTGGGGCAAATGAAGTACAATTGTTTCTCACTTCCTGACACAGGAACGTTACTCAGTCCTAGGGATTGGAGAAGAAATTTGATTCAGTTCATAACTAAAAGTGAATCTATCAAATCTGCACTTTCCAAAGGTTTGGTAATACTTATTCTTCTGTCTCTCCACACACATCCCCGAATCTTGAACTATGATAGAAATAGAATCTAACTGATTAAATAAAGGGCAGACCTTACTGCTAGCTTGATACTGTAAGTCTTGCAAAGTAACATGAAAGCTTGCGTGAGAGAATGACTAATGGCATATCCCATGAGAGAGCTCCAGTTGATACGCTTTAGGAGATTAAATGCTTTAGCTTAGTACCTCCATAAACTATATTTTAAAGGGGGATGTTTAATCATTGGGATGCTAGTTCTTTTAATACAATTAGATTTTAATTAAAACATCTAATTCACAAATCTGCAGTTAAGGGTTTTGCCAGCAAATTCATGGGGACATTCTATTTCCACAGAGTAGTAACTTCACTTTCAAACATGATGTCTTTGTTTAGCCTCTTGTGGAACTGAACACACACACACATGGATATTGTTCATGTTAGCATTAGAGTTAAATTGCTAGCAGAAGCAGAACTGTATCAGAATCTCTGTTGCACACTTTACCCTACATATAATCACACTGAACCTCTGGCTTTTAAGAAAACAACCAAGCTGGCTTTTATTAAAGGAAGTGTCGTGAACCTGTATATGTTCATGAGTTATTAAAAAAAATCTCATAAGTAATATCTTGGCTCAAGCAAGGGGCTCTGGGAGATTCTACAGTTAGGAAAAGACAGGCCTCTGACAAAGCAAAATCCTGAGTTTCACTTTCCAGCTGAGGACGGTTAAGAAGAAGCCTAAACACTAACACCTGGCTATCTGTGCTGAGAGCTATTCGCTATAAAAATGAAATAAATTAATAATTAAAATTAAAATTAGCAAGTGCCTAGCACTCAAGGTCATTCTTGGCCTGTGAAGTTTGAAACACGGTTGAGAGGGGGGCCTGAAGGCGCGCAAAAGGGAGAAACATCTAGAAAGGGGTTACATCAGCCCATTCCTGATTGGATAATTAATCTGGGACCGTTAGGATCCTTTCCCTTAAGTATAGGGCTGGAATCCCAAAGCTTTTGTTCCCTGAAGTTGACCTAAAGGGTTCCTGGTTCCCTAAGAGTTGCCTATGGGAGGCAACTACGCAGGGTTCCATTCTTCTTGTTCTGATGCCAACCTCTCTTAGGAGAGTAGTCATTGCAACCATCTACCTCATGAGGAAGAGGAAGAACTGCCCAAAAGTCTGCAATGCTATCTAGCAAAACAAATGCAGTTGCTGACTCTACAATTTAAGGCTATGAAGGAAGACCGCCTGAGTCGAGAGAGTTTTGCTCGTGAGCAGAGACAACCGCGAGATGGGAGACCAAACCTCTATAAAAAGGCTTTTCCGACCTTCCGTGAGATGGATGACATCTTTACCTATTTTCAAGTTTTTACCCATGCTTGCAGAGATCAAGGCATAGCAAAAAGGCATTGGATGAGCGCATTAAGAATTAATGCTGAAGGTGAGCTTCGCGAACTTTTAAATTCCGTTCCTGAGGAATTTGCTGATGACTTTGATCATTTTTACACCTTAGCTAGATCACATTTTGCTATGACTGCTGAAGACTGCTTTTGGCGCTTGGAAGCAGACCAGAAGAAGCCCAAGGAGAGCTTTGCAGCATTTTCAGCCTGGATGGGCAGAAATGCAGAGCGCTGGGCTAATACTGCAGACGCTACGACCCGAGGCCAAGTTTTAGACCTGTTTGCTAAAGAAATGTTTTTTAAATGACTTCCTCGAGAGCTGGCAGCTTTGGTCAGGGATCAGCAACCCCAAACGCTTGCCAAAGCTGGCACCTTAGCGGACAGAATGTTTAAAAACAGAGCAGGAGGTGAGCAGTTTGCTCCGTTTAGGAAACCTGAGAATGTTCCTGCCAAGCCATGTGGGCGAGAGACTTCAGGAATGCAGAAACCATGGCAACCATCAGGAGGGGCGAGATCCCCCAAAGCAGCCTTTACGTTGTCGGTGCCTGGATTACAAAAGAGCTCTTTAGAGGCAATAAAGTGCTTTAAATGCGGAAAAGAGGGACATAAAGCTAATTTCTGTGCTGAGGTTTTGCCTAAACCTAACCCCACTGTGAGGAAGAACCCAAAGGTTGCGCCGGTCGTATGTGTGAGAGACTTGGACGCACCTGGGGAAGAGCCTCCAGAAATTTCATCTTGGTCGTCAGCGGAAGAGAATGATGGGGAAGAGTCAGACTTTGTATTCTTCGCCCCAAGCTCACAAGACCGCCCTGAAACTCCTCGGGGTCCAGTGGTCAAAACCATCTCGGTGAGTGTCGTTCAAAATACGGACATGGGAATGGAGGGAGGAGCAAATAATAGCTCTTCTCCTGACAAAAACTCAACCAGCTTCCTTTCCCCTGAATGTAAAGAATGGGCTCAAACGCAGTTCTCAGAGCCCATATATGTTAATTGTATTAAGGTCATGGGGAGAGTGGACACAGGGAGTGAGATAACAAGCGTGGCTGAACATTTAATAAAGCCAGAACAATATGTTCCTGGACTTAAATTGACTGTTACCGCTTATGGTCAAAAGACAGTTCAAGTTCCCGTGGCTGATGTGGTGCTCTCATATAAGAATTGGACTGGGCGCCATAGAGTTATAGTCCATTCGGACAATCAGTTATGGGACATTTTGATAGGAGTTGACCTACTTTTTCTGAGTCAGCAAGAGACTGTACGTAGGGCTGAAATAAATGCTCTTACCAGGTCTCAAACTCTTTTGAAATCCTTGGAGTACGATGTGGAGAAATTGCCCCTGGATGGGAAAGAAGTAGGAGCTTCAGAAGAGAGAGCTGTGAGCCTGCCTGAGCAACAGGAAAAAGTTCCTCTTTGCAGCCCAGAGCGGGGGGGGGCAGTGGAATGTAAGCTACCAGCGGCCAGCTCTCAGGAATTTACGACAGCTTTATTGGAGAATGTGAGTTTGCAAAGCTGCAGGGAAGAAGCTGAAAGAAGCCCTCCTGCTTTATCAGAGACTGTAAAAGTGAGATTTTATTGGGACAAAGGTTTGCTCTACCGAGAACATATTCCCCGTGGGAACTCCATGGACTGGCAACCGGCTAGCCAGCTGGTTGTCCCAAAGCCATTTCGATTGGATGTATTGCGGCTGGCCCATGATGTTGTGACTGCAGGTCACTTAGGGGTTAAACGAACCTTGTTTTCTGTTACCCAACACTTCTATTGGTCCTCAGTCGCTAAAACTGTCAAGGAATACATGAAATCCTGTCATATTTGTCAACATGTAGGGTTTGCGCATGATCACCCCAAAGCACCCCTACAAGTGTCCCAGATTGTGGCAGACCCCTTTGCTCGAGTGGCCGTGGATGTGATCGGCCCTTTCAATCCGACCAAGACTGGGAGAAGATTTATTCTGACAGTAATTGACTTTGCCACGAGATTTGCTGAAGCTATTCCTTTAAGCTCCATCACTGCTCCAGTTATAGCCAAAACTCTGCTGGAGTTATTTTCTTGTTGGGGTTTCCCTAAGACTATCCTGTCTGACCAAGGGCCTGGCTTTGTTGCCAAGTTAATTAAAAAACTTTGGGAACTTGCTGGCATGGAGCACCACGTCAAGACTGCTGGAAATCATGCCTCAAATGGTTTATGTGAAAAAATGAATTCCACCATTAATAGGATGTTAAGAGCTTATGTGTTAGAACATCCTAAAGATTGGGATGTAGCTTTACCTTTTCTGATGTTTGCCTATAGGGCTACACCTTCTGCCAGCTTGGGCTCCAGTCCCAACCAACTAGTTTTTGGGAGGGATTTGGTGGGGCCTTTGTCGTTGCTCAAGACTGAGTGGGAGGGAAGGTTGGAGTCTGTATCTGTGCCTGTGGTGTCCTACCTGCAAAATCTGCAGAATATTCTGAGGGATGTTTTGGCCGTTGCTCATGAGAATTTGGGGGAGGCTCAACAACAACAGAAGGCCATTATGATACCCAGGCAAAGACAAGGCAATTTGCTGAGGGGTCAGAAGTTCTGGTATTGAAGGCCCAAGTGGACAATAAGTTATCTGTGGCCTGGGAAGGTCCCCTTATTGTCAAGGCCCAGTTGAGTGACACCAATTATCTGCTTGTTGACCCTAACTCCCATAAGAAACCTAAGGTTTATCATGTCACTATGATGAAGCAGTATTTTTCTAGGAAACACCTGGTTCTGACTTGCACTCATGCTCATGAGACTGCTGAGGATGCCTTATCTTGTCTATTTGTTCCAGTTGACTGATATTCCTGTTTATACCTATTCCACTGACTGATTCCCGGCTCTGATGACCTTTGGACTGTTTTTAGATGTTGTTTTACTCTTTTATGCTTTTAACATGGCTTTTTGGATCCCTATTTGATTTTATGGCTTATGACCTTTTTTGGATTTTGGACCAGCTTTTGGATTACCCCATTTTCTATCTTATCTCTTTATTCATTTAATAAAGTCTTCTTTTTATTGTCTCATATTTTTGGGTATTTTAAGGGTCCCTTAATTTTTCTCTTAGGTGTTATTTTGTAATATTTTCTTTATAGCTTTTGAAACCTATGTAGAAGGCATAAGTCAAGAAGTAGCTCACTTGCTTTATTGTATTATTGATATATTTTTCTTTTAATGATGTATATTGTGCATTTTGATGTATTGATTGTAAATTTCTGATGTTTTTTTTATCCCTGGTTGCTGTGGTGATGAAGCAGAACTGTTCAGAGTTCTGACATCACCTTCCCGAAAAGGGGCGTGTCATGAACCTGTATATGTTCATGAGTTATTAAAAAAATCTCATAAGTAATATCTTGGCTCAAGCAAGGGGCTCTGGGAGATTCTACAGTTAGGAAAAGACAGGCCTCTGACAAAGCAAAATCCTGAGTTTCACTTTCCAGCTGAGGACGGTTAAGAAGAAGCCTAAACATGAACACCTGGCTATCTGTGCTGATTAGCAAGTGCCTAGCACTCAAGGTCATTCTTGGTCTGTGAAGTTTGAAACACGGTTGGGAGGGGGGCCTGAAGGTGCGCAAAAAGGAGAAACATCTAGAAAGGGGTTACATCAGCCCATTCCTGATTGGATAATTAATCTGGGACCGTTAGGATCCTTTCCCTTAAGTATAGGGCTGGAATCCCAAAGTTTTTGTTCCCTGAAGTTGACCTAAAGGGTTCCTGGTTCCCTAAGAGTTGCCTATGGGAGGCAACTACGCAGGGTTCCATTCTTCTTGTTTTGATGCCAGCCTCTCTTAGGAGAGTAGTCATTGCAACCATCTACTTCATGTGTAAGTATTAGGCTAGAAAAGGTTGTTATTTTCTTGTTGTGTCTGTGAATCCTCTTGTTTGTACCAAAACCCCTGTTTGGGTGTATGGTCTTAAAGGATTACTTGCTGCTATATATTTGATGTGCACTTATATATTTTAATAAAGCTACTTCTATTTAACCTGGTGTGTTCATTGAGAGAGAGGGTGGTTCTGAATTCGGCACCTTGACCATCTCAGTCACGTAACTACCAAAGAGGGAGAAAGAAGTTAAAAGCTTAACTCTAAATTGAGGTATTAAACCAGAGGTTCCTGGCAAGGAGTGTAACTGTGGCTCTTGCCTCATAAGATCTTGGTTTTACCTATTGCCTGGTCTCAGAGATCCCCTGGCTCTGAGTGGACCAGTAACAGGGGTGGTGGCAGCCTACCTTCTACCTTGCAGGGTTAGTGTTGGATTGCACAGCCTTGGCAGGGGTGAATTGATATTTTTCGGTTCCAGTCCCATTTCCTTAAGGGTGGGGTTTGGGTCTGATGCATGGTCCCTGTGCCTTGACGGTAGGGATTCATGACAGGAAGTACATGTTGATAGGAAAGATGCCTAGTTCGGCTAACTAAAGTGGAGATGCCAGAAGGCATGCTTGATCTTGCATCTCAAGAGAAGAAAGCTCCAAAAAGTCTCCTCTCAAAAGGGAGGTATGGAAGGATAAAAGAAAGGAAGTATGAAGTGAGGTCAGCAACCCTAAGAATAGCACTGGAAGGAAGGTCAACACAGGTTAGAACATGAAAGGACAGTCTAGGAAGCATGGAGGTTCCTCTCTCTAACTACTTCAAGAGAGACACTATACTTGAAGAGACACATATGAAGAGAGATACTGTATACAAGTGCTTAAATGCTAACGCAATAAACCTCCAAGCCAAGAGGGGAAACTGGAGTGCTTGGTCTTAGAGTACAGCATTGATACAGTGAGCATAACAGAGACCTGGTGGAATGGAGAAAGCCAGTAGGACACAGTAATCCCTGGATATAAACTATATTGAAAGGTCCGGGAAGGACATATTGGAGATGGTGTCACTATATATATGAAAGAGGGCATTGAATCCAGCAAGCTAGAAACCCCAAAAGAGCCAGACTCCTCAACAGAAGAATTGTGGGTCATGATACCAAGCCCCAAGAGCAATTTAGTACTGGGGACATTCTATCATGCCCCTGATCAAAACGCTCAGGGAGAGTTCTTGCACTCAGTTCTTGCACTCAGGTCCTGCTTGCGGGCTTCCCCCAGGCACCTGGTTGGCCACTGTGAGAACAGGATGCTGGACTAGATGGGCCACTGGCCTGATCCAGGAGGTTCTTCTTATGTTCTTAGATCTTGAGATGAAAAATGAAATTAAGGAAGCATCCAAAATAGGAAATGTAGTAATGAGTGACTTCAACTACCCTGACATATACAGGCTACAAATGTGTTTCAGTCACCACAAAGAAGTAAAATTTCTAGATACCCTAAATGACTGTGCCTTAGAACAGTTGGTCATGAAACTAACCAAAGGGTGGTGACCCTGGACTTAATCTTAAATTGCACCCAGGATCTGGTGCGAGATATAAGTGTTGTTGAACTGATTAGGAGCAGTGACCACAATGCTATTAAATTAAACATACATGTACATAGTCAATTGCCAAGAAAATCCAATATAGTCACACTTTTCAAAACTTCCCAAAAGTGAAGGAATTGGTGAAAAGAAAATTGAAAGACACAGTTATGAGGGTCAAATCACTCCAAAATGCTTGGGAGTTGTTTTAAAACACAATATTAGAAGCTCAACTGGAGTGTACACCATAGATTAGGAAAGGTACCACTAGGCCCAAGAAGATGCCAACGTGGTTAATGAGCAGAGTCAAAGAAACTAGTAGAGGCAAGAAGGCCTCCTTCAAAAAATGGTAGCCTTGTCCGAATAAGGAAAATGAAAAGGAACACAAACTCTGGCAAAAGAAATGCAAGAAGACAATAAGGAATGCTAAAAAAGAATTTGAGGAGCATATTGCTAAAAACACAAAACAACAACAACAGATTCTTTAAATACATTCAAAGCAGGATATTATCTAGGGAGGTGGTTGGACCTTGGATGACAAGGGAGTCAAAGGTGTGCTAAAGAAAGATAAGGAGATTACAGAGAAGCTAAATGAATTATTTGCATCTGTATTCACAGTGGAGTATACAGGGCAGTTCCCTATGCCTGAACTAACTTTTGCAGGAAGGGAGTTTGAGGAACTGAAGCAAATAATGATGATGAGAGATGACATTCTAGGCTTAACAGACAAAACAAAAAATGACAAATCGTCAGGTCTTGATGGCAACCACCCAAGAGTTCTCAAAGAACTCAAATGTGAGAAACTCAAAGAACAAAAATATGTAACTTGTCCCTCAGATTTGCCTCCATACCTGAGGACTGGAAGGTGGTCAATATAATGCCAAGGGATCCAGGAGGGATCCCAGAAATTACAGGCCAGCTAGCTTAACATCTGTCCCAGGAAAACTGGTAGAAAGGTTTGTTAAAGATAAAATAACCAAGCACCTGAAAGAACACACCTAGTTGAAGCTAAGTCAGCATAGCTTCTGCAAGGGTAAGTCACACTAATGTCACACTAATGTCACACTAATGGAGTTCTTTAAGTGTCAACAAGCATATAGATAGATATTATCTGGTTGACATAATGTACTTGGTCTTTCAAAGAGCTTTCAAAAAGTTACCTCAAAAAGAAACTCTCCTGAGTAAGCTTAGCAGCCATGGAATAAGAGAAGAGAACCTCTTGTAGATCAGGAACTGGTTAACAGCAGGAAGCAGACAGTAGGAATAAATGGACAGTTCTCCCAATGGAGGGTTGTAGAAAGTGGAGTCCCCCAAGGATCAGCAGTGGGATCTGTGCTTTTAAACTTGTTCATAAACAATCTAGAGTTAGCAGTGAGTAGTGAGGTGGCCAAATTTGCTGATGATACTAAATTGTTCAGCGTTGTTAAAACAAACAAACAAAAAATTGTGAAGAGCTCCAAAAGGATGTGTAGTAAAATGGCATATGCAATTTAATGTGAGCAAGGGTGAGGTGATGCATGTCAGGGCAAAAAAATCTTAATTTCACGTATACACTCATTGGGTCTGAACTGTCAGTGACTGACTAGGAATGAAACCTTGGCATTCTAGTGAATAGAGTGATGGATGTGTTGACTCAGTGTGTGGAAGCTGTGAAAAAGGCAAAATCCATCCTAGGGATCATTAGGAAAGGTAATGAAAATAGAACTGCTGATATAATATGCAAATGCATTTGGAATAATGTGTACAGTTCTGGTAGCCTCACCTCAAAAAGGATATTGTAGAGTTGGAAAAGGTTTCAAAAAGGGGAATCAAGATTTTCAAGGGGATGGAATGACTCCCCTATCAGGGAAGTTCACAGCATTTGAGGCTTTTTTGTTTAGATAAAAGGTGAGTAGTAAGTGACATGGTAGACATTTATAAAATTATGCATGGCATGGAGGGAGTGGATAGAGCTAAGCTTTTCTCTTTAGAACTCATGGACATCCAATGAAGCTGAACGCTTCAAGATTCAGGTCACATAAATCTGACACAGAGCATAGTTAAGCTATGGAACTTGCTCCCAGAGGAGGAAGTGATGGCCACCAACTCAGACGAATTAGAACATTAGACAAATTCATGGAGGATAATAATATCAAAGGCTACTGTGAGAACACAATGCTTGACTAGATGAGCCACTGGCATGATCCAACAGACTCTTCTTACATTTTCACATTCTTATGTTCTTACTCTTTCCCATGAAGACACATCAGCCCTCAGTGGAAGCTGAGTTGCATCCTAACACTTCAGGCAGTTCATATATTGGCCTAGTACTAATTAGGTCACTAATTAGAGAAGAAATCAAACTGAATTTGGAGGCACACTTCAGGAATTTTAAAGGAGTCCAAAGAGTTTTGATATTATTAGTAGCATATTTCATGGTATGTGGGTGGAAATTTTGCTTTGGGCAAGATTCCAGCACTGAATATGGCCCAAAACAAACCTTGAAGCAAATTTGCAGACACCTACTAGGGCAAAACATACAGATAATTTCAGGGAAGTTAAAAGCATTTTGAGTCTCATACGATTGACATTTCTTAGATTTCTCACAATCCTAGTCAAGGGCTTTGATGCTAGAAGAAATATGAATCACATCCAAAAATTCAGGCCTATTGGTATTAATATAAATTATTCAAAGGGATCATTTTGTGTTTTTGCATGATTTCATTCATTACAATGAGATTAATACTCCTAAATAATGGACTTCATTTCCACAGGATGGCTACCTACATACCATGTATTTAAAGCACAGCTCCCTCTCAAGAATCCTGAGAACTGTGGTTTGTTAAGAGTACTGGAAACTAGGGATGGAAATTTCTGTTAATTTTGGTTCTTTCAGTTTCTCATTTTTCCAGTCTTAAGTTCAGTTCTCCACATTTCTGTAGCAATTTTAAAAAAAATCTCATGAAAATTCTCCAGCATTTTAGGGTGAATTTCTCTTAATAAACACATTTTTGTAGGCAGATTGACTAATCTACAGATTTTTGCAAGCCATTTCTTGTTAACATTTTTGCATGTTATTTTCACTCATACATTAATTGTTATGCACACTTTCCCCTAATGTATACATCTTTGTAAACATTGGTTGGTTGGCGAACTGAAGCATAAGATTCTAATAAGCACAAATTTTGATAGATAGCTGTGTTTTGGTTCTCATATTGTTTTGGAATGTGTAAATTTGATAGATTCGGCGTTAAATGTGAACTGAATTGAAATTCTAGCCCATCCCTACTGGGAACTGTAGCTACAGTTACCAGATTCTTTGGGGCTGAAATATGCTTCAAGTGTGCTTTAAATGTATGGTATGTACTGAGCCTTTCCTCTTTTAATTCAGCATTTTAGCACCAAACATAAAGTTTGGGAGAAGTTCCCTGGAACATGAAAAGGGACAACCCTATAATGCAACACTGCACTATAGACGTCACTGCTCCTAATCTGCTGTATAGGAAGGTAGGCTAACAGTATAAGCTTAAGGCTAACACCTATATGGATTGTGAGTGCTAAATCAGCACATCCTGTCGCCAAATACAGAGCTCCATCCCATATGTCCTGCATTACATTTGGAGATATAAATACCTGCTTCAATATAAAACATTAATTTACAAGTAATATAAATGGGGGGGGAGCACCTTGTGAAGAGGTCTTGCTCTGAAAAGGCAAATTTTGAGCACAGTAACGCACAGTTTTAAATAAAAAGTGAAATAGTTTTTGTTTTGTTTGTTTGTTTGTTTCATTTTTAAACCGCCCATAGCGAGTGGCTCTCTGGGCGGTGTACAAAAGATTAAAATACAGAATATCACAATAAAATCAACCTACCAACAGTAAACATAGACAGCAAACAAAAAAAGATTTAAAATTATAACATTAAACGCTTAAAATGCCTGGGAGCATAGCCAGGTCTTAACCTGGTGCCGAAAAGATAGAAGCGTCGGTGCCAGGCGTACTTCTTCGGGGAGGCTGTTCCACAGTTCGGGGGCCACTACAGAAAAGGCCCTAGATCGAGTAACTGTCCTCCGGGCTTCCTGATGGGTTGGTACCCGGAGGAGGGCCTTAGATGCTGAGCGAAGTGACCGGGTCGGTTTATAGCGGGAGAGGCGTTCCACAAGATACTGCGGTCCCACGCCGTGTAAGGCTTTATAGGTCAAAACCAGCACCTTGAATCTGGCTTGGAAACAAATGGGTAGCCAGTGCAAATGGGCCAGAACAGGTGTTATATGCGCTGACCGGCTGGTCCTCGTCAGCAGTCTGGCTGCTGCGTTTTGCACTAGCTGAAGCTTCCGAACTGTCTTCAAGGGCAGCCCTACGTAGAGCGCATTACAGTAATCCAACCTAGAAGTTACCAGAGCATGAACAACTGAGGCGAGGTCATCCCTGTCCAGATAGGGGCGTAGCTGGGCTACCAACCAAAGGTGGTAGAACGCATTCCTTGCCACCGAGGCCACTTGCGCCTCAAGAGACAAGGAAGGATCGAAAAGAACCCCAAGACTACGAACCTGTTCCTTCAAGGGGAGTGTAACCCCATCTAAAACAGGGTAAACATCCACCATCTGGGCAGGGAAGGCATTCACCAACAGTGTCTCAGTTTTGTCTGGATTGAGTCTCAGTTTATTAGCTCTCATCCAGTCCATTATCGCGGTCAGGCAGTGATTCAGCACATCCACAGACTCACCTGTAGAAGATGAAAAGGAGAAATAGAGCTGCGTGTCATCAGCGTACTGGTGGCAACGCACTCCAAAACTCCTGATGACGGCACCCAGAGGCTGCATGTAGATGTTAAAAAGCATGGGGGACAAAACCGACCCCTGAGGGACTCCACAATGGAGAGTCCAAGGTGTCGAGCAATGTTCCCCAAGTACTACCTTCTGGCGACGATCCGCCAAGTAGGAGCGGAACCACTGCCAGGCAGTGCCTCCAACTCCCAACTCCGCGAGTCTCCCCAGAAGGATACCATGGTCGATGGTATCAAACGCCGCTGAGAGATCAAGGAGAATCAACAGAGTCACACTCCCTCTGTCCCCCTCCCGACAGAGGTCATCATACAGGGTGACCAAGGCTGTTTCAGTGCCAAAACCAGGCCTAAAACCGGATTGAAACGGATCCAGATAATCGGTCTCATCCAAGAGCACCTGGAGTTGACCGGCGACCACCCGCTCCAGAACCTTGTTTTAAATAGATATAGTAAAGTGCATCAATGTATATTTGATCAGCATGCATATATTTCTGACATATTTTTCCATTCCTGGTTTTCTAGGGTAATGTTTCTCCAGTGCCAAGAAAATATCAATTTAAAAGGTGTTAAAATGCTGATGCTAAAGAAACATACTGTGGCAACATTATTTTAAAAGCCATTTTGGTATGTTAAAGTGCCCTCAATGCAGCCATCTTGGATGTTTTCTGTCGTTGTTGGCATTTTGTGGCATACAGTTCAATGCATGATTGGAGAGATGAATTCCAAAGCTCAACAATATGCTGAACGGTACTTGAAAATGATTTTGAAAGCAACTAGAAACAAACCTTTTTGGGGGGAAATGTTCATGTATAGATATTTCAGGTCCTAGTATACTTTATAAATTAGAGAAGCAATAGAGGGAAGGAGACAAACATACAATCTTGCCATGTAACTGGGGCCATCTTTGCTTAATAAACAGCTGGAAGATTATTAATTGTACATACTTGTTAACATTTCCAAAAATTAAGAGAAAGAGATTCAGGCTCTTCCCCGACTTTGACATTTTGTCTCTGCTAGTTTGCTTATGATGAAAGTAAGCCAAGGGGGAAAAAAGCTCACGTTTCATACAGAATATGATATTCAGAAAATTTCAATATAGAATATGATAGTTGGTTCTTACATTTAAGTATAGATGATGTGAAATGAGAAGTTTCTGTTATTCTGGACTGGGGAGGAACTAAGGCCAGTTGATCCCAGGGCTGTTGTTCAGAATACTGGTACTTTCCCTGCCGCTACTTTAGATTAAAACATAGTGGCAGCAGATAGATTACTTATTGGAGAATGGTTTAATTAGAAAGGCAACAGACATCAGGGTGAAAAGAACAATAGTGGCCTACTTCCAGACATTTTCTATTCACATAAGAAGAACCTTGCTGGATCAGGTCAAAGGCCAATCTAGTCCAGCATTCTGTCTTTACAGTGGCCAACCAGATGCCCATGGGAAGCCCACAAGCAGGATCTGAGTGCAACAGTACTCGTCCTACTTGCGATTCCCAGCAACTGGTATTCAGAGACATACAGCCTCCAACAGTGGAGGCAGAGCATAACCATCATGGCTAGTAGTCATCAATAGCCTTCTCCTCCATGAATTTGTCTAATGCTCTTTTAAAGCCATCCAAGTTGGTGGCCATCAGTACTCCTTTTGGAAGCAAATTTCACAGTTCAACTATGCACTGTGTGAAGAAATACCACTTTCACATGTCCTGAATCTTCCAACACTCAGTTTCCTTGGATGGCCCCAGATTCTAATATTATGAGATAGGGGGGGAAACTTCCAACCATCCACTTTCTCAATGGCATGTATAATCCTATATACCTTTATCATGTCTCTCCTCTCCAGCCTTTTTTTCTAAACTAAAAAGCCACAAACTCTCCAATAGCGGAGTTGCTTCAACCCTTTAATCATTTTGGTTGCCCTTTTCAGAATAGTTGCCAGCTCTACAATATACTTTTTGAGGTAAGACATATGCAAAACAATGCTAGTCTAATGCTGTCTTTGACATTACCGTTGCTAAAATAACAAATTTACACAAAAATCACACCACTTCATCTTTCCCTCAGTTCCGCCATGTCTGACATGCAGCAATAGTATCCATCTAATTCCAAGTTACTATAGCTGTTAAGGTTTGCAAGCTACAATATGGAGGTGCCAGGTGTTACTGCTGGTAAAAGCTTTTTCTTTTTGTGGTGGTTGATTTATTTCTGATTCTGAAGAGTTATGAGGCAAATCTCCCTAATTACTAAACATAAATCACAGGAGTCAAACTAATGTTAATTTTGCTATCATGATTACACCAGCACGCACTTGGAATATGCAAAGAAAACATATTCCAGGGTTGAAAAATATCTGATTTTGCTATGATTTTGTTTCATTTAGACTTTTATAGGTTAAGACTCCAATCCAAAGCATATTTACTAGGAAATAAAGGTTGTTTTGTCTTATTCAGAGTAGACCCATTGAAATAAATGAACCTAAGTTAGGGAAAAATCCAAACCCAATATCTGTCGGGATGAACAAGTTAGGATCTGGTGGATCCCCAGCTCAACCAGAGCTGCATCAATGTGAGTCCCCAATCTCAGTTCCACCAGAGATAAGTTTCTCCACTGGGGCTCAGCCAAAGCAAAGCCAGCTCAGCTGAGGCTGGCGTAAGTCTCCCAAAATGAGCATTCTGGGGGAGTGGTGGGGGAGGGACCAGAAAGGGGGGACTTATATTGGATCCTAACTCCATTCAGCTCAGTCCCGTGACCTGGCAACCCAGCAGAATTTACACCAGCAAAAAGGGTGGTGTAAGTCAAACTCCGTTTTAAAGGTTCGTTTTCCCTCTTCCTAATGGAATGTGGATCTGACATACTTTATGCTGGCTTAATTTACACCAGTATAAACGATGCTGGCTTCCCATAGTTAGGATTGTTGCCTTAGTCATGTCCATTAACTTCAACATGTCTACTCTGAGTAGGATGAGCACTGAATACCACCCAAAGTTTTGCTATGTTCAATGGAACGTCTGAGTAAACATGCTTGGGATTGGGCTGGGCTGCTGTTTACATGCAGATGGTTAAGCAACTTGCCCTCATTGTTGCACATGAATCATCCATTGTTAGTATACATGAGCAATTAAGAAATACCCAATGTATATATGTTAAGATTACAACAAAATGAGGACGCTATGATAGATTAAAAAGTACTTCTTTTGAAAATTAAATTATTTTTAATACAAGTACTTACAATCCATGAGTGGCATTATTTAAAAGAGGCATCCTCCCTTTTCTCTCATACAGGAGAAATGCTTCTTCTAAGATGGTGCCTGCTACAATGTGTACATCAACTTAAAACAAAGTATCATTTTTGCTTCAGAATTGTTGTTTTTATCCATATATACATGTAACTGATTAATCAACTACAATTAATACAACTAAAAAACTAAGAGATTTCGAAATGGGTGACAGCCCAAATGTGTATGTCTAAACCATAACTGAGGTCAGAAAAGGAAACTGCATGCATTTCTAAAAACAACTCCTTAACGTTGGTTATTTGTCTAACACTTACCGATACAGTTAATGCAGTAACAGCTGGGGTATTAAATGTTGGGTCGCTCTGTCTCTCTTGATAGGCAACACGATATTGAGAAATGGCACCATTAGGAAAAGTGGGGTCAGTCCAATTTAGGAGCACAGAGTAAGCACTTATAGCTTGAGCCCAGGGAATCTTCATGCCCGAAGGTGGGGCTTCTAGAGTTTGTGTTGAAGACCACAGACTATCCACGGAGCCCTTGGAATTCTGAGCCCTGACATGGTATTCATACTCAGTGAATGGCTGAAGATCATCTGTAGCATCAATGAATTCTAAAGCACCTTCAGACCAGATGAATACAAGCAGTTCCTCCTGAGTGCCCACTGGACGTCTGAAAGTCATGCAAAAATTATATGTAAATAACTTAATAGTAATTAACAAATAAAAGACCATGTGATACTAAAGTACAACCTTCAAAATTACTGTAGCCTAGGATTGTTCAGTGTTTATCATTAATAATGCACAGGCTTATTATACCAAAAGAACCAGTGTGGTGTAGTGGTTAAGGTGTTGGACTACGACCTGGGAGACCAGGGTTCGAATCCCCACACAGCCATGAAGCTCACTGGGTGACCTTGGGCTAGTAACTTCCTCTCAGCCTCAGAAGAAGGCAATGATAAACCCCCTCTGAATACTGTTTACCATGAAAACCCTATTCATAGGGTCACCATAAGTCGAAATCAACTTGAAGGCAGTCCATTTCCATGATACCAAATTAATACATTACCTGATGTGCCATTTGTAATTGCAAACATGGCACATTTGCTGCAGTGAAATCAGTTTGGATATTGGGCAGGTGTCATGGACCTTTTCTTTGGCAACTTGAAATCTTTACCTTTCATAAAATTCAGTTGTTTTAATATTTTCATCTGTGGCATCTATTCCCAAGGGTTTTTCCAAGCTTTGAAAACTGCTGAGGGTCTTGGTGGACTACCAAATGATTTTTCTGCCTATTGTAGCAATTGTAAAGTGCTATGCTAGATGCTAGATTTTTAATTTATTTTTATCAATTATTTTGTTTCTTATATAAAGCATTTTATTGTAATTTGAATTCCATATAATCCAAACTGTAACATATAAAATACATTACAAGAAACAAAAGAAGCAATAAAAATATAATTTAAAATCAATGTGAATATTTAATATGATAGATATCTGTCTTCAACCACAAATCCACAGACAGTCCTCAGACCACTTGAATGAAGCTCAGAGACCACTGGTGGTCCACTGACCACAGTTTGGGAACCACTGATCTACAGAAAGCATCCCCCCCCCAGTTGTTGGTAAAAAGCTGACTCTTTGGGGTTTTTTTTTTTTACTTGCTACTGCATAAGGAAAAACAGAGTTGGCACATGGATGAAGCCAACACATGGATTAAGACATGAATATAATGAAATGAAAGGGTATGTAAATCTGTATTGTCTCATATGGAAGGAAATTCTTGGGAAGCATGGCACATGTATATAAGGGCCTACCTACATATGTTACTAATTGCATCACTTCCAATCAAGAAGTTTTTTTAAAAAATGAAATTCAAAATTTTTAAAATTTAAAATTTAAAAAATGGGCTCCTGCTGGGAAAAAGGGCGGGATATAAATCAAATAATAATAAAAACAAACAAACAAACAAACAAACAAAACAAACAGAATTTATCTACACTATGTGAAGGAAGGGAAGTTTAATCCTTCTGCCAATGCAATCTCAACAGAAATAATCCCCCCCCCGAACTGCAATTAGGAAAAAACATCCCATTGGTGCCAATGAGAGCATTTTTTCTAAGCCTAATTGCTTGCGGAGCATTTTAACATTCCCAATTAAAAGCACCCCATGCCTGTAATTAATTTTTTTAATTTAAAAAACAAAACAAAAACATTGATATGATTGGGAATGACACAATTAACGTCATGTGCAGTTAGCCCCTAAGAACAAATTCGAACAGGTATATTTATTGAGTGTTGATGCTTTGAAGGTACAAATAAGTCATTACAAATTAATCAGCACAATAACAATGGGACCCTTTCCTGTCAGCCCCAGCCATCATTTCATAGTCTTTTCATAACATCAGTTTCATATAAATTTAGTTTGCATCATTTGAAGATTTGGATCCCACTTTGTTTATATTCACCTTTCTTGATTTGTTTATTTCCTTTTTGCTAAACCAGTTGTAGTCCAAAGCATCTGGAGGACTCCACTTTGGCTAAGGCTGCTTTTAGATGTACAGTTAAGATGACCTAACGTTTGAAGAAGTAACTCTGAATGTTTGACCTCTCTCCCACTGTCATATTGCTCAATTTCTCTACCCTACCAGAGCAGCTGGTTGTGTGCTTTTGTCTCAACATGTACTCATGCAGTTAACTCCCCCTTTTCAGGTGCTGGGAGCCAACCATGCCATGTGTGCTGAGCCAAAGCAACCATTAGTACCTCCCATGCCAGTATTGTGCAAAAGTGCTAGAAGACAAGCACCAAGAATGAAAGGTTTAAGATGTCCTCTATTACAAACAAATGTATGCCTTGTCTTGGTCCAACTTAGTAATGGAACAAGGGAGTTAAATAGAAGTTTGAAGAAAGAGCCTTGCAGAAACTCCCATTTCATATGTTTCAAAGGTATATAGAATTAGTTTCTAGTTTCTGAACCTTTTCTTTACCCAAATATTATTGTTTTGATTTTATGCAAATCATTTGCATCATGTGGACTAACTTTTTTATTTTTAGAAGGAAGATGAAATGTTCAAGTGGTAAAAGGCTATATGGCAAAACAGAGAGTCAGTATGGTGTGGTGGTAGTCAAGAGTGTTGTACTAGTACCTGGGAGGGCAGGGTTCAAATCCTCACTCATCCCTGAAGCTCACTGGGGGACCTTGGGACAGTCACCATCTCTCAGCCTAAAGTACCTCACAGGGTTGTTGTGAGGATAAAGTGGGGAGGTGGAGAACCATGGATACTACCTTGAGCTCCTGGGAGTAAAAGTGAGATACACATGCAATAATAAATAAAATAAATATATTAAAATGTTTATGAATTGCCAGAATGCCACACATTTGCGATTCCATCTAGTGCATAGTTTTGTATAAAATGCCCTTCGAAAATGCTCTTATAAAAATATGTCAGTTGCAGAAAAGTGAAAAACTGTGATATTTTATGTGTAGCAAACCTCTTTGTTTAATGCTTGGAGGTTTGCTTTGCACTGCACAGCATCTCAATTAGCCACCATGGCTGTTTGTTCGATTCACAAATTAGTGTTTAGTAACATAGAAAATCTGTGATAAACAGCTTCTCTCACTGATAGATCAAATATGCCACTAACCGTGAGCTCTTCCACAAGTAAAGCTGAACAATGCAGTGTGGTTAAAGCATTTAGACCTTATTACTGTTGAATATTTAATGAAAGAAACTTATGGTTAGGTAAATGGTTCCATCTGTAGTGCTAAAAAGAGAGAATTTCCTCATGTATGAATAAACTCAGAGAAAAAGTGGCTAAAACAGTCTCTTGTCATTTCTAAAGATTTAGAATTCAACTGCTCATTTAAATGGAAGCTTTTCTTCCACACAGTGAGTAGTACAGGAGAAAGATATTCTCAGAAACTGTCATTAAACGTGCATATTATTTTTTTCCGTCATCACTCATTTAAAGGTGTTCAAAGAGCTACTTTTATTATGGAATGCTTTACAGCCAGTAACATTGCTATATAGGCAGTAACATAAGCAGAACACTCTAGGAATTTATTCTGAAAACTTAAAGACTAGAAACAGTTTTGTGTGTGGGGAGGGGAATGACCTAATTCTGTGGTTTGCTGCCTGGCTGTGGCTATGCAAGCTTTTGCTTAAATCTCATGAACTGTAGTCCTTTTCCACATGTCAATTGTGCATGCACTGAATGTGTGCTGGGGAGTGTGGGGCCACATGTCTTCTCAATCCTTGATCTCTGTGCATTCAGCCAAAGGGACTGAACAGAACCCATGTGCATACAGTTGTACAGCAATACACAAAATTATTTATTTAATTTTATTTAAGGTATTTATATATGCTGCTTTTCAGTTGGACTTCACAAAGCCCACTGATTTTAAGAGTAGAATATGGAAAAGCACATTAAGTACATATATTTTATTTATTTATTTATTATTTGATTTATATCCCGCCCTTCCTCCCAGCAGAAGCCCAGGGTGGCGAACAAAATCACTAAAAACACATCAAAACATCATAAAAACAGGCCTTAAAATACACCAGAACAAAACAACTTTAAAAACATTTTTTAAAAAAGCTTTAAAAACATCTTTCAAAAAGGGTTAAAAAAAACATATTAAAAAGCAATTCCAACACAGAGGCAGACTGGGATAGGTCTCAAAAGGCTTGTTGAAAGAGGAAAGTCTTCAAAAGGCGCCAGAAAGATAACAGAGATGGCACCTGCCTAATATTTAAGGGGAGGGAATTCCACAGGGTAGGTGCCGCCACAATAAAGATCCATTTCCTATGTTGTGCAGAACGGACCTCCTGATAAGATGGTATCTGCAGGAGGCCCTCACCTGCAGAGCGCAGTGATCGACTGGGTATGTAAGGGGTAAGATGGTCTTTCAGGTATCCTGGTCCCAAGCTGTATAGGGCTTTGTACACCAAAACCAGAACCTTGAACTTGGCCCGGTAGCAAATGGGCAGCCAGTGCAATTCTTTTAGCAGTGGGGTGACATGTTGGCGATACCCTGCCCCAGTGAGCAGTCTTGCCGCCGCATTTTGCACCAGCTGCAACTTTTGGACCAACCTCAAGGGCAGCCCCACATAGAACACATTACAGTAATCCAGCCTGGATGTTAGCAGTGCGTGGACAACAGTGGTCAGGCTATCCTGGTCCAGAAACGGCCATAGCTGTCTTACCAGCCAAAGCTGGTAAAAGGCACTCCTAGCCATGGAGGTCACCTGGGCCTCTAGCGACAAAGATGGACCCAGGAGCACCCCAGACTAAGGACCTGCTCTTTCAGAGGGAGTACGACCCCATCCAAAGCAGGCAACTGACCAATTATCCGAACTGGGGAACCACCAACCCACAGTGCCTTCGTCTTGCTAGGATTCAGACTCAGTTTATTGGCCTTCATCCAGTCCACCACCAAGTCCAGTCAGCAGCCAAGGGCTTGCATAGCCTCTCCCAATTCAGATGTTACAGAGAAATAGAGCTGGGTATCTTCAGCATACTGCTGACACCTTGCCCCAAAGCTCCTGATGACCACTCCCAAGGGCTTCATATAGATGTTTAAACAGCACAGGGAACAAGATGGTACTCTGAGCCACCCCACAGCACACCTGCCAGGGGGCCAAAAGACAGTTACCCAATGCTATTCTCTGAGAGAGACCTTGGAGATAAGATCGGAACCACTGTAAAACAGTGCCTCCAATACCCATCTCACCAAGTCGGCCCAGAAGGATACCATTGTCAATGGTATCAAAAGCTGCTGAGAGATCAAGTAAGAATAACAGGGTCGCAGTCCCCCTGTCCTTCTCCTGATAAAGGGTGACCAAAGCCCCATAACCAGGCCTGAACACAGACTGGGATGGGTCAAGATAATCTGTTTCATCCAAGAGTACTTGCAACTACTGCGCCACAATCCTCTCAATCACCTTCCCTAAGAAGGCGGTATTTGCAATCGGTTGGTAGTTGTCAGAAACCAATGGGTCCGGGGGGGGACTTTTTCAGGAGTGGCCGGATCACTGCCTCTTTCAAGGCAGCTGGAACCACTCACACAATGATGCATTGACCACACCCTGCATCCACTCAGTCAAACCCCCTCGGCAAGCTTTAATAAGGCAAGAAGGGCAAGGGTTGAGAGGACACATTGCTGACCACATCATAACAAGCACTTTGTCCATGTCATCAGGCTGCATCAACTGAAACCGTTCCCAAGAAGTTGTATTAGACGTTGCACTGGACACCTCATTGGGGACTACAGTAGATGTGGATGGGGCATCAAGACTGCTACAGAGGCAAGCAACGTTACCCTCAAAGTGCCTTGCAAACAATTTACAGTGGGCCTCCTAAGGGTCTAAAACTCCATTTCCTGGAGTTGATGTCAACAGACCCCTGACAATACGGAAAAGCTCCACTGGACAGCTACTTGAGGATGAGATGGAGGCAGAGAAGTGGGCCTTCTTCGCTGCCCTCATCGCCACACAGTAGGCACGGTTATGTTTTACTCATGCCTCATCTGCCTCACAACACGTCTTTTGCCACTTGCGCTCTAGCCATCATCCAGCCTGGCACCCTGATATAGATATAGAGATATAGAGACAGAGAGATAGAGAGACAGAGAGACAGAGAGACAGAGAGACAGAGAGACAGAGAGACACAGAGACAGAGAGACAGAGAGACACAGAGACAGAGAGACACAGAGACAGAGAGACACAGAGACAGAGAGACACAGAGACAGAGAGAGACAGAGACACAGAGAGACAGAGACAGAGAGAGACAGAGACACAGAGAGACAGAGACACAGAGACACAGAGACACAGAGACACAGAGACACAGAGACACAGAGACACAGAGACACAGAGACACAGAGACACAGAGAGACAGAGAGACAGAGAGACAGAGAGACAGAGAGACAGAGACACAGAGACACAGAGAGACAGAGACACAGAGAGACAGAGACACAGAGAGACAGAGACACAGAGACACAGAGACACAGAGACACAGAGACACAGAGACACAGAGACACAGAGACACAGAGACACAGACACAGAGACAGAGACAGAGACAGAGACAGAGACAGAGACAGAGACAGAGACAGAGACAGAGACAGAGACAGAGAGCGCCAGCCTTCCTTTTTAGGTGGGGCAGCCACATTTCTAGGTGAGGCAGCCACATTTCTGAGGGGGGCATTTTTTGGGGGGGATAGGCACATCATGCCAGCCAGTCCCCACACATACACACTGGTGGAGAGGATGTGAGGGCCAAGCCAGGGGAAGGGAAAGGCAGTAACCTTCCCCATCACTTCTCCTTCATCCAGAGAGTGTGTTAACTTACATGAATGAAGTTTAATCTGTTGAATTGTCTCACCCTTTTTGGAGAGACCTCCAGGAATACCAGATTCAAAAGCCATAGCTACAGTCCCCTTTCACCTGTGGTCTCTCCCTGTGTTCTGATTCTTCATGAACTGAACTACTTTGGTAAAGTCAGTGAGCTCCTGAGTTTGGCTTTGATGCTGCATTAGGTATCTCAGTTTTAAAAACAAACATTTCCATACTACAGAGAGAAAATGAATACTTTGGGGTGTGTTTGTTAATTCCTCCTTAAGAGTCCCTCCTTCTAGTCTTGTTCCTGAGCTTTAGATTTTTCTTCCTGTTGGACAATCAAGGGAAACATTTTAATGGTCTGCTATATAAAGGACTAACTAAGCAATTGGAGAGTTATAGTGGAAAGCAATTGGAAATTTTCTTTACTGGGTGCTGGGTTGATTTTTCTGTCCAGGAACTCTGAAAAGGCTTCATGCTAAGCTGTGCATAATGAGAAAACAAGAAATTAGGCCTTGAGTTACAGCATAGGTAGCCAGTTTACCAGCTAACTGTAGTGTGCACAGTAGTGTTTCTATTCCTCTAGGGCTGTTTTCATACTTTGCCATCAAGTATTCAGAAAAGAAAAAATACCACTATGATTGTGAGTATGGTGAGTGCTTTAAATAAGTAAAAGATAGATTTTTTTTCAGATCACTAAGCTATCTCTTTATTTCACCCTTTAGCAATAAGCACCAAATCCACTCATTATAATAACTGCAGAATAAACAAACTCTTACTTCTTACTGCAGGGAAACAAACATGTTTCTTTATTGCTGGTTTGGTAGACAGCACAACTGAAACTGAAAAGCAGAACAAAGGAAAGTCCAAGAAGCAGAGTCTAACTCTACCCGACAATAAAAGATCTAATATCTAACTCTTCAAGGGTCATGTTACTATATAGGCTGGTTTTTTCAGTATCAAGTAATTATAGGGTGGTTGTGATCAGGAAAAATCCACCCTCAACCAGGGAAAGCCTTGAGAGAGTGGACTTTTGGGGGCTCTTCCAGATGAGGCTTTTGTTGTGCACTCACTCTGCCTTGTTCACTGCATTTTTCAGAGGGTCCTATTCTTAAATTCTGTGCTTATAACAAGCTCTCATTCTTTAAATGGAGGTTGTCATTGTCTGTCATGTCACAAATTAAAAAGAAGACAATCTCCAAAAAAATAAAAATCCTGGGGGGTTGAAGCACTGCTCGGGGGGGGCAGCAGCCCCATTTGCCCCCCTGGGCTACTGGCCTGGTGGCATAGATATAATGTATAAATAAATGAATAAATATTGCTATGCCCACCTCCAATTTTATTCTAAAGACCTTTTCTAACAAAGGAGAGAACTCTAAGCCCTTTCAGACATATATCCTTCAGTTTTAATGAAAAGCTGCTTACCACTTGCAGGTTAAATAAATTTAGTTTGGTGTACATAAGACAGCAAGGAAGTGGCAGCAAATGATGAAAAAAGAAATTACATACCATAACATCCTCCAGAAATACTGCAGGCTTCCTGCTGTAAGAGTCTAAGGCTATATGTGGGTATCACATGAAAAGAAAGGACTGTGTGCTTACATCCCATTTCTGTCCTTACAAATTTCTGATTTTTTTCACAGCTATCTGAGAAAGATGTGATATTGTTGTTGTCTAAGCACATTTAAACTTCAGCTGAAATAACTGCCAAGTGATTCATGCCTATGTAGGTGAACATAACGATTGTATCTGGAGCCCCAGTGCGCCATTTTCATTTCACTTTAAATAAAAAACAAAATGTATCTATGTCAGTCAGTGCCCTTCTGCTGTACTCAGAGGTATCAAACAGGCTACAATTATGATTGTGAAGTGATTGTGTCACATTGGAGGAAGGTTTATTGCTTTCGAGTCTGCTAGGCAGTAACACATTCTGTTTCATATTACTCTTTATATCATTGTTTGGCTGTGACTAGAATAATCAAATGCCATCAAATGCTGTCAAATTCAATTTACAGTATTTTCCACTTTCTGCATTATATTTCCTGTTTTCTCCTTCTCGGGCTGCTGTGGAATTGCAACTGTAATCATCAGCTTTATTTACAAAACCAGCAGAGTGAAGCCTTGTCTTTGACTATAAGAGATACTTTATTTCCCTTTATAGAAAGGAGGGGTTTGATGTGCTTGGCCATACAATTAGCATGGAAAAAGGGGGAATATTCCTGGAGAGCAGGCATTTTATAGACTCCTAGAAACCTTAAGGCTTAAGGCAAAGCATTGGCTGGCAAGTTCAATGAAATGTATGAATTTAGATGTACCACTACTATTGGGGAAGGGCCATAGCTCAATGCTCACCACTCTGCATGCAGAAGGTCCCAGGTTTGATACCCAGTACCTTCAGGTAGGGCTTGGAATATCTAATCTGAAGCCCTGGAGAACAGCTGCTAGTCAGGGTAGACAATACAGATGGTATTAAGCAAAAGTTGGGCTGTCTGATATCTCCATGCCTGTCAAACTCTGCATAAGCTGTAATCAATAAAAATAGTGGTCTCCCCTAGCATAATTCTTGCTCTTCCACTCTGTCCCTGCTCCATGATGTGGACACAATCCCAAACAGACAGCTTCTCTGCATTCCAGCTTCTGTGAAGGAAACTGGCTTTTTTGTGAGCAAGTGCAAGCAATTCCCTTCTGAGCAATGAGTGTCAAATGCTTTACTGCCACAGGCACATGTGACATAGATGTCTTGGGTCCAAAGAAGACTATCTGCATGCCTAAAGTGCTTTAGAAACATGCACATGACTTTAAAAAAAATGCTTCTAGTTGGGATGTTTGCACTCTGTTGGCTGCTGCCCAAAAACATAATTTTTGGTGAGAAGGACCATAATGTTTAGCGTAAAGGGAGGCAGGGTGCAGTCCCACACCCCAAATCCAGAAACCTACTTTGGGAAAGGAAAATCCGTTCTGATGGGCCTTCAAGTGTTTACCCACAATTCTTTGGATCCCAGGACACCTGCTAATAATTTGTTGCACATTTGTAGAGGCTATTTCTACCTACCTGCATTTATAGGCTAGTGTAGCTTCACTAAGGCTAAATGGGACCCCATTTAAAGTGCTCCTTTTGCAGTATCCTGCCACCAAAACCACAGATCTGTGCCAAGGGCTCAAAACAGCTGTGAGAATGTTCATATGCTCTTCTCAAATAGGTCCTCACCAGCAGTGTACCTTCCTGGGAGGCCAACAGCACTGGTGTGGATATTTCCCATGCTATCCAACACACTCATGTGCAAAGATAATTTAAACATTATTGGAACTGAATTGGAACTCAAGTTCCATTATTGGAACTCAAGTACATGGTGAGGGCTACAATAGTTTGTAAAATGAACATTTGAATCTTTTTTTAAAAAAAACACAAACAATAAGAGCACCTGTAAACAAAGTAGTTTCTAATTATTCCATTGGGTTTCTGAGGTGGTGACCATGTCACCTCTATAGAGGCCGATCCAGTGGCTGTGATGATAGGTGGACTCAAATCCTTAGGAGGTGCTTCCGCAGTCCTTGCATATGCCTGTTCACCAACTCCACAGCCCACTGAAAGATACCAGAACCAGCACATAAGGATCAAGTGTCATTTTGAACAAAGGAGCATGCTGTTAAGATTGTCTACTGCCCAAGAAGCAACAAATATTTCTTAATGCAAATACGCAATTACTTTTAATTGATAATACCATAAGAATTTCATTTATCATTTACTTCACTTCTGTATCACCCAATAACCAAAGTTCTCTGGACAGCTTACACTTATACACATATAAAACCATAAAACAGAATAGTACGTAATTCGAAACAGAACAAAACAGCACTGTATCACACCAGAATAAAACCACCAGAGGATAATGACAGTATAAAAGATAGAAGAAACACTAAAATACTTCTAAAAACCCTGGGATAAAATTAAAAGGTCTTCATGTAACACACACACAAAAGCATTGGTTCCAGACAAGCTTTTCTAGGGGGATATTTCACAACCAGGGCACCATCACTGAAAAGGCTCCCAGTAGCTCCAAGCATAAACAAATGAAGGACTGGTTCAGAGTACCAAACCATAATTTCCTGCCCTGGGCTCCTTCTGAGAGGAAGGGCAGGATATAAATCTAATGAATGAATGAATGAATGATGCAAGTTGGAAACAAGCGTTGAGCTTATGCACTCTCAGAACTTATGCACTTACAGTTATGCAAAACTGACATTAAACCACAGTTCTTCATTTTGGACATTGGAGGCAACTGCATTTTAAGCAAACCAGAACTAGCACATAAAGGGAAGAAGCAAGAGGAGAGGATGAGGGAGGAGTAGAGTCCCAATCCTCACTCCTCATTTTCTACACAATAGTTTAGCAAACCAGGAAATGTCTGCCTGAACTGGACCAAAGAGTTGTTGAAATTTTTTTGCTCTTTTTACACATACGAAGTTCATATTCCTGATTTTTTAAAATTTCTTATAAAACATATGAACTATTCTCTGTTCTCCAACATTGTCTGAATTCTAACAGGCAAACACTGAATGATACAAAAATTACAAACAGTGTAGAAAAAAAATCTTGAAACAATATTGGTTTGGGGTGTTAGAAAAGTTTTCAAAAACACTTAGAACTGATTTGGCTATTCTCCAATGGGATCAATGATACTTTCCCCACAAGTCCCAAGTACCCAGAAGTTTAACATTCAATATTAATAGTTTCTGTGGACTTCCACCAATGTAAGTGCTCTACCTTTAGATCAGGGTTCACGCATTTGTTGTAATCCCAAATAAAAGGGAGCAATAATAGTTCTGCTTTATAATAAAAAGATATAAATTGCTGATAAAACATAAATGGAGAATGGATTTTATCTGATGTGTACTTCTAGGACAATTAAAAAACCTATTTTATACTTTTCATAATGCATTTGATAAAAAGGACTAACATTCTCCCATATGCTAATGTTTTACATTTTCTTTTAAAATATTCATGATATAATATGGAGAAATGTAAAATGCACCACTCAGTGCCAGGCTTTGCTTTTGCTAGGTAAACATTTCACATCAATTTCGAAATAAGATGTTATCTGTTTTGCTGAACAGAATCTATTTTACAAAACTGCACTGTCTGCTGATCACAAAAGAGAATTATTTAACATCTTACCATCCTGGCAGGCTTGTATCCTTATCTCATATTGTGTGTATGGATCCAGACCATCCAAAAGAGCAAAGTTTGGCTGGCCAACTGGTATTACAAGCGTGGAGATTCTGCCAGCATTTAGTAATACATTGTACTTCAAAGGTAGATTGGTTTTAAATGATCCTGTTACAAAATAGACAACAGTTCATAGGATAATTGCTGTTTCACATACACAGTCTTTCTGATTTAGTCCCTCCTTGCAAATAGGGGAGCTCTGTGTGCTCTGAAGTACTTGAATGATCAACATTGTATTTATTAATAATGATACTGTCATGAATCCCTACCGTCAAGGCACAGGGACCATGCATCAGACCCAAACCCCACCCTTAGGGAAATGGGACTGGAACCGAAAAAATACCACTTCACCCTTGCCAAGGCTGTGCAATCCAACACTAACCCTGCAAGGTAGAAGGTAGGCTGCCACCACCCCTGTTACTGGTCCACTCAGAGCCAGGGGATCTCTGAGCCCAGGAAATAGGTAAAACCAAGATCTTATGAGGCAAGAGCCACAGTTACACTCCTTGCCAGGAACCTCTGGTTTAATACCTCAATTTAGAGTTAAGCTTTTAACTTCTCTCTCCCTCTTTGGTAGTTATGTGACTGAGATGGTCAAGGCGCTGAATTCAGAACCACCCTTTCTCTTAATGAACACACCAGGTTAAATAGAAGTAGCTTTATTAAAAATATATAATTGCACACCAAATATATAGCAGCAAGTAATCCTTTAAGACCATACACCCAAACAGGGGTTTTGGTACAAACAAGAGAATTCACAGACACAACAAGAAAATAACAACCTTTTCTAGTCTAATACTTACACATGAAGTAGATGGTTGCAATGACTACTCTCCTAAGAGAGGCTGGCATCAAAACAAGAAAAATGGAACCCTGAGTAGTTGCCTCCCATAGGCAACTCTTAGGGAACCAGGAACCCTTTAGGTCAACTTCAGGGAACAAAAGCTTTGGGATTCCAGCCCTATACTTAAGGGAAAGGATCCTAACGGTCCCAGATTAATTATCCAATCAGGAATGGGCTGATGTAATCCCTTTCTAGATGTTTCTCCTTTTTGCGCACCTTCAGGCCCCCCTCCCAACCGTGTTTCAAACTTCACAGACCAAGAATGACCTTGAGTGCTAGGCACTTGCTAATCAGCACAGATAGCCAGGTGTTCGTGTTTAGGCTTCTTCTTAACCGTCCTCAGCTGGAAAGTGAAACTCAGGATTTTGCTTTGTCAGAGGCCTGTCTTTTCCTAACTGTAGAATCTCCCAGAGCCCCTTGCTTGAGCCAAGATATTACTTATGGGGTTTTTAATAACTCATGAACATATACAGGTTCATGACAGATACCATATTCACTCATGAATGTCCAGCATTTTAGTGATCACAAGCATATGTCAATCAGCCACCACAGATGAATCACCACATACAGAACTTCTAATTTTCTCAGCGCCAACTCAAACATCATGATCATGAATGGAACTGTTTCAACATCTGGCTAAGAGTCAAAGGTATGTCATCAAAGCCCTATTCAGACATTCAGATAAACACACAGAGAAATGGAGTGGGATCAGACATACTTTCCCCATTCCTGATTTCCTTGCTTTCCCAGGGTTTCTGACCACCTGGAAAGGGCTCCATGCATTTATAGTTGCATTCATGTAGGCTCTATGCAGCCCTTCTGCTGAATGTATAGAGGTTCAAAATAGGGTCAGCACATGCAATTTTATCTCCACTGCTCCATATGCTACTGGACTCCCATTCCCACATCCCTAATCATTGGGCACACTGGCTGGGGCTGATAGGAGTTGGAGTCCCAACATCTGAAGAGGCATAGGCTGTCTACCCATGTTCTACAGGATTCAACATTCAGTAGAATGGACTTTTAAGATTATACAAAACCAGAACAATACAGGGAAAGGGTAACAGACAGAGATGACATATAGGAGTTAAAATCTTTGTTTGAGATTTTCACAAACTTAAGATATGAAAGCATCTTTTGATTCATATAGACCCATAGGTTTGCATTCAATGTAGCACCATGGAGATTGTTCCATCAAACAAATGTTTCTGCTTCCTGATGGAATTATCTCCCCTTTCCTCCCCCTACACATTGTTCTGGGGTTCTCCCACCCCTAAGAACAGATTTGGGGAGGGCACAGGAGCATGCGGGGCAGGAGAGGGGGAAGTCCCATTGCGGTAGTGGGAGTCCTCGTGTTGCAGGTTTCCGCTAGTTCAATGAGTTAGTTGAATACAGTCGATAGAGCACAATCCTACTTGCCACTCAAATGGAGAGCAGAGTGCCAAGAAGCTCTGTAAGAGACCAGTATAGCCCTCCTGGCCAGCAATGATAGCTGGGTGCTGAAGCTTCAACAGTGTGCTTCAGCACCCAGCTATCATTGCTCACCATACATATTCTGCCATTTCCTGAGCTTTGTTACCATTTCATTTACAAATGATACAACATTCCCCAGTCTTCCATAATCTGTCTTTCACACCTGTATATTGCCTTGCCTTGAAAGTGCTCATGGAATCAGCATACATGGGGTTTTCCCATTTTATTCACACAAAAACCTTATGAGACAGGTTGGATTGAGAAAAGGACTGATTGGCTTAAAGGTACACATGAGGCTTTACCACTGAGTGGGAATTTAATACTCTGTCCAATAGAGACAGTATTGACGATCTAGTACTCTGTCCACTACATTACACTGATTCTACACTGATAGGAGCAGCGTCATCAAGAAGCCCGAAAAACAATTGGACAATAGATCCCAAAATGAAGGTGCCATTTTGCTGGCTTTTGCATGCCATCTGAATGGTGGAGGGATGTCATTTGGGTTTTCTCTTCAAGTGTAAATTGAATGAAACAGGCATTAAGGACAGGCTAAAAACCTAAATAAATAAAGTAAACAGACTGCTATGATCAGATCTTCTCAAGAAGAAAAGAGAATGTGTTGTGCAAAACATCTCAAAAACATGTTGAAAAACAATGCAGTGTCAGTGGGATGCTCTGCCCTCTTTTTGTCTGTAACATATTTCCCCTAACAGCTGATGCCTTTGAAAATTAGAAAGGAAAATGTTCATAAGAAATGGAAATGTGGTGGTCTGAAAAGTGTCTGTCTTAAAGTATCTGTGGCAAGTCTGAAACTCCCATAGCATTGATGTTTTGACGAGTGAATGGAATGAAATGGGCAGATTTGTTAAAGTCAGCTGGGAAACCACACGACTTAGTTCCAGAGTTCATAAATTTATGTCAGAATAAAAGGAACAGTAAAAGCACAAGTGAACCAATTTACCCTAAGTGCAAATGGCAGTTTTGTTATTTGGTGTCAAAGTTACCGTGAGCACAATGACAACCTGCCATAACGCATTTTCGTGTTCGCTAAAGAACAAGGATTTAGTTGGTTAATATTCCCAGCAATACTCCTTTTCATAATTTACAACAACTAGATGCTGATAGGTTATTTAACATTTATGAAGTTAAGATGTAATCAGAAAATCGTGATTATCTTTACAAATAAAAAAGTTAAATTATTCCACTTTTTTCTCCATGACTTCATTTCACAGCAGGTGCATATTTTGCAACAGGACAAGTCAATCAAACAACATCTTGGGTTTCCCTTCCTCCCCTTTTTTCTTTATATTTGGACAGTGGATAATGGACAATTCTATAAAAAAATAATAATCTGCCAATTCATTTAAAAAGTAAGCTGTCTCATAAGGAAGGTATGCAAGAAAGTATGGTTTAAGAGAGTGTTCTGTGTCTCATAAGGAAGGTATGCAAGAAAGTATGGTTTAAGAGAGTGATCTGTTTTGAGTATACTGAAAAGCAACTTGTTTTGTTTGACATATACCAAGTTCAATCATAATAATAACCAGCGGTCTAGTATTATTCCTTCCATATCTTTCAGACTTTTATTTCAGCTATATATCTTATATATTTTATTAATATTCAAAGAAGATTTATTTTACCCCAAAGATATTATTAAAACACACCTGTATTATCATAAAATCAATATATATTGCCACCTAATTTTTTAATTAATGCTAAATATTCAGATTAATGGCACAATCTTATCTTCTACTAAAAGCTGCAGTAATGAAATGACACCTAGGTGTATTTTACAGTAGCATAATGCACAATGCAGACATACTGGCTGGGGCTAATGAAAGTTGTAGTTCAAAACAGCAGGAGGGTGTTATGTTGACGAAGAGTGCCTTAAGTCAAATGCCCAAACACGTCATCTAGTAGATACTGAGTAGCACAGGAGACAAGATGGATATCTGCAGCACCCTGCATACCAAAGGTCGCTGTCTGGAGCATCAGACATTCAACACCACCTCTTGAGATCTACCCTCCAGGTAAAACCAGGATGACTGCAAAACTATGAAAACCACCAAGTCCTATCCTGGATAGGGCACTCAAATGGTAACAAAAGGCCTTGAGATATCCAAGAGAATTAACGGAGTCACACTGCTTCTGTCTATCTCCCAGCGCAGGTCAGTCAATTTCATTTCCAAAACTAATATTCCTCTAGGAAAATCATTTTCATATACATTATTGCCAACCCTTTGCCTATATGGGAAAAACTAGTGTATTCAAGGACACAGTGGACTGAGCTCAAACTTATTCCCTGCCCCTGGTGACCCAAGTAATTGAAAATCAAGTCCTATAGCACCACATTGGTAAAACAAGTACACCTAAATTCAGCATCTTTTGCTCTTTCAGAAATTAAAGCTCTATTTTCCATAGCAAGTGAGATGTGTCCAACTTCTTTTTCTTCCTTAATTCATCACTTTAACCACAACATGGACATCTCACCATTTAGGTAAGAGGAATTTTGAATTATTACATCTATAAAGTTATAGAATTTGGAGACATCACTGCTGTTGGAACATCATAATTAAAATAAAAGGAGACTCCATGGATAGGTAGTCCATAATTAATCCCGTGGGTGCATATGTGATCCAAATTTATTATAGAAGATAGGGGAATTGAATGACAAAATGTAGCCCCTTTCCATAGACAGGAAGATACTGTGGCCAACTAGTCTCTCATCAAAACCTGATTAATAAAAAGCAATTTTATTCCTGGAGACAATATCAATTAAAATGACTGTCTCAATAGGAGAATCACTGCCAACCCTTATTATAAATGTTGACCTTTGAAAGTAAAAGGGAGAAATACAGTATTTCAATATGGAATGCATAACTGAAGAATAATTCATGGAAAAAGTAAGCTCTAAAGGAAAATAAAACTAAGTCTACAAAACAGAACAAATTTGCCAAGAATACATCATTAGGGGATACATCTCTCACAGTTATTCTTTAGGGAGGAAGGTTTGGCTTGCTACTAACATTGCCATCCTTTTATCACATCCTCCAGTTGCACTCTTAGCCATTTCTTTCAGGCCCCATTTTTATGGGTTAGCCACCACTGGGGGTGGCATTCTCTCAAAATTTTACTCTTTGAATGCCAATGTAACCCAGGACATAGTGAGGTATCACCTCTACTTTTTCAAGAAAACTCATAGAAGTGTCAACATTTCTAAGAAAGAAGCGGTCTCACTTGTTTATATCTCTTTCTTCCACAATGCAGTCAACATCACCTCTTTGCAAATCTCTATAACCTACAATCACATTCTATTTCAGGGACAGGGAACTGGAGGCATTTCACACTTCAAGTGGACTTCAGTTCCCATCAGCCACAGCCAGCCATCAATAGTCAATGATGATGGGAGCTGAAGTCCAACAATAATCTGGAGGGCCATAGGTTCCTCACGCCTGTTCTATTTTTCTCAGCTACTTCAGCCACTCTTGCTCCATAGTTAGTCTACTATTATTGTCTTAAGAGGGAGCAGGTTATTATAATGATTGCTGATATCTGGTATTTGTTTTCATTTTTTTTTATTTCTGCTACTCAGAGGTGTACTTTTCCTTTCACAAACATGACCTGTGTAGACGTATTTACTTATTTATTTATAAATGCATTTGTATATTTCATTAAAAAAGCAGTTTTCAACAAATTAAAAAGAACATCCAAATGATAAAAACATTAAAAATATGCATCAATCTATGTTTGTCAATTTATTCTAATTAATCTTTTGCCTTAAACCTTTCCAAAATTCAAGCACTGTGGGGCAAGGGGGTGAGGATATGGGAGAACAGAGCGAGACCTATTTTCCTTTATGTAAAGATCCTCGTGAGAAATATCTGTCTGAAATCAGTTGTAGGAAAAATTTTGTTTCACCAAGTGTGTTTGTGTGTTTTTTGTTATCGGACAAAGAAATATATATTTCATTGCGTGTTTCCTTATTTGCCCTGGTAGCTAGGAATTTAAGAGCTAAATTTGTGTCTCAACTTTGAATGATCTATGTTTGTAATGGCATATTGCTAAACAAATAAAACAATTATGGTATTTTTTTTCTGATAAAACCTACATATTCATAGCTTCTCATTTTGACTTTTTAATTTTTTGAGTGTGATTAACAACCAGATCCTATGCATAGTTAGGCACAGAATCAATTGGCTTAACTATGACTAACTGCACAGGGTCAGGCTGCAAGAAGGTAACAAAGCATATTTACAACGGTGAATATTCAAAGCTTTCAGTGAAACTTATTATCAAACAGTATGAGATGTTTTCCAATGAAATCAAGTGTAGATTATAAGTCATATTCACCTGCTTCCTTCCTGGATTCTAAATCCTTCTAGGCAGCAGAAGGGGAAAGTTTAATTTAAGATTTTAATCTTTTTCATACATTATAGCATTTCTATAATGGATTTTGTGCTTCTGAAAACTAAAAGATTGACAGCTCAGGATATTATAGATCTATTAACCATTGGTTCAATGGACATCACTGGAATATTTACTATTCTAAGCATGAATGAAAATGTTTACGAGGTAACTTTATACTGAATGTTTTTATATCCTCTTGTCATCCTGTGACTCTTCTAAAAAGACTGAGCATTTTAAATGATTACGAAGAAAGATTGCATAGAAATGATTTTTTTTCAACTGCACTTATCAATACATTTGAATATTTTATTTTAAAGAAGCTATAAATGTAAAGATAAAATCTAGATAAAATAGTTAATTTGCAATAAATTTTATTAATTATATAAATAGCCATTTTAGATACAGACTCCTGTTTCTCATTGAAACAAGTGATGAGTTCACAATCTGCCTCATATATGCAATTGCTTATATCTTCAGCACTTGAGGACTATTGATTAGAGGCCCTCAACCTGAGAATGGAACAGGTCACAATTGTTATGGAACATTACATTTATATTAACCACCAATGTGTTGGAATATCTGTAAGTAATAAGAGCAAGTAGCTGCAAGGTGAGCAGATTGCCATACTTGTTGGTGAAGACCAGTTACTGTACTAGAAGGTGGAACCTTGTGGGCTGAGTATGTCAATACTTCTTTCTGGAGAGTGGATACCCTCAGAACTGGTTACATTTATCAAGAATTCAGCAGAGAAGAGAGAACAAGACTATGTCCATTGTTTTAAAGGTACTGGTACTCAATGACTGTCCAAAGCCAAATTAAAATTTATTAATTAATTGGTAATAAGGCATAGATGGGTTCTGGTATGACTGTATGATCACCATTAAATTAAAATTCACAGTTTGGCATATTATTATCTTTCCATTTTGAATAGAACACAGCCTATTCTATTGCTTATTATTGTTTTGTCATAAACCAGCTCAAGACATTTTGGTGCCTGAAGCAGAAAATCCAAATGATTTCCCTCCCCTCAATTATGGTAAAATTATGAGAAATGAAGGCTGCAAATCCAGTATAAAATTTCCTAGATGTAAGCCACACTGAACTCAGTGAAATTGAGGCACGGCAAATATCTTGATTCCTTTTAATGATATATCCAAATCTGCTACTTGAGGCGGGTTGGTAGGGCCAACACTGGTGTTAACCCTTCCTTCCTAAATTACAAAAAACAAGCACAGGGCAAAATAGAAGATAGTTATTTAATATACCTCCACATTTGCTATATAGTACATAAAAACACATGCTTACCAGGAATGTCCCAAGCTACAAATATGGAATATGCATCAATTATTGTGACATTATATGGGATACGAATTTCCTCTGGTGTTGCTACAGGTGTTTGGATAATGTATTTGTCACTGGTAGTGCTGCCACCCTGTGTGCTGGCTTCTAGCTGGTAAACATATCTACAGGCACATGTCAGGGGGAGAGAATAAGAAAAAACAAAATAATAGAACACCTTACAGTTATTTGGAACACATTTAATTTAAATGTCAACATTGATATTTAGGATGATGAACACATATAAAACATGCCTGTCAGATAACTCTAACATTTAGCTTCCTGAATTTGTCTCTCTGTGTTTCTTACATATGTGCCTGCCTGCGCGTGTGTGAACATATATCTGTTCTTAATCCACAGAACCTGAAGGGCAGCTCTTGAAGGTGCTGTTCATCTCATTGGGTGGTCAAGAGTAATCCACACATTTGGATTAAGTCTGGTGCCTACATAACTAATGAGCTACCTGCACTGCTGATCTGTTTTGCTTTGCATACGCTGTGGAGAACCATGCTCACTCTCTGCTGCTGAATTTCTTTTGCACAATGGAGGCTCACCTTTTATGTATGGGAATTTTTGCAACAGAAATATGTTTACACTCATGATGACTCTTGCTGGATTGGGGAAGCAATATATAAAATAACTCCTGTGTGAACGTAATTAGCAATATCAGATTTAAAATGGTGTATGACTTAATTTGAATTATAATCACATGGCCGCTTTTAGAATGATTGATACAATCAACATGAAATCTGCCCTGTCCAAGCCCAGCTGAAATTAATGGGAGCTAGGTCAAGGAATATCCATGTTCTTGCACATATGCTATTTATTCCTTGTGAATTATATAAGTAATACATTTTCGCTTTACAAGTAACAAGTACTTCCTTTACACTGATAAATGCCCTTGAACTATGAAGTCATCTACATTCTGTCCTTAGACTGCCAGAATTTTTAAAGTCAGCCATTCCTAACACATACTCAACAAGTATCTTCTTAACATCATTTGGAAACAGAAAGCCTAGGAATGGGTAAAATGAGAAAACAAAATTTCCTATTGATCTTGTCCTGAATTTCCTTTACTAAAAGCAAGAGTATGGGTAACATTTTACTAATTTTAGATGGATTAGAACATAAATTAACAATTTACTCTTTTTTTAAAGGCAAAATAAATCATGGGTATGATGTAGGTTTTATCTGTAATTTCTAGAAAATGGAAATGCACAGTTGTATGCCACCCTCCACATATACACAGCACTTAGGGCCAGGCAGCAACCCAAGATTGTGAGTGGTAGTGGTGATAGTTTTAGATCCCTCCAAGGATCGTGAACTTAGTAGTCTGTAATGCTCCAGAGTTGGAAAAAACTGGATACACTTATGCATGATGCTCACCCTGAGTCCCACAACTACCATCTGTGGGATGAGACACCCCTCCATCTTGAGATTCCTTCCCAGAGGAGCTCCACTCCATCAAGGGCTTGACCCCTGGTGTTGCCCCCCTCCTACATGTAAATATAAATCAACCCTGCTCTGAATGCATCCAGAATAGGAGGTACTTGCAAACAGGGATGGAAGGAGCTGTCAATTTCTATTCTCTGTTTCTAATTTTTCCAATCTTAAATTTGGTTCTCCACATTTCTGCAGCAAGCCAAATGTGGGCTTCTGGAAGCCTTGCTAGAAGGCCCAGTATGCCTCCTGTTGCTGTGTCATAGCTAGCAGTGAGAAAGAGGCTTGGCATGGCTGTGGAATAGCAAGGGTGGGTTCTATTTGTGTGAAGCCCTTGGGAATTGGATTCAGGTGCTATCATTTCATCAGCATTCATTTGTATGCTGTAGAGATGTCCATATATGAGGATAAGAGCTGGATCATGTTCTAACATTTTTGGAAGATATACCTGCTGTTTGGTTGTAGGCCAAAATCAGTGAAATTCAGATTTTCTTTACCACCCTTGAAAACCTCTTCTCCATTACAAAGCAATCGATACTGAGAAATAATTCCATTAGGTTGCTCTGGTTCATCCCAATATAATTCAACTACTGTGGCACTAACTATGATATGATGAGGCTGTAACGATACCCCTGTAATGACATCAGCAATACTGCCTTAGCAATTATAATAATTTTATATTATAAACAGGCTAAGATGGAAGTCTCTGTTAGTACAGTACATAATACCAAAATCCAAAATCAATTCAGCTTGATCTCTGGGACAGCAAACAACTTTCTACTCCCCCCCCCAAATTTACTTATGAGATTGATACCCTACCATTCAATAGGTTTCCAGGGTAGCTTACAAAAAGTTAAAGTTACAATAAAACAAACTGAAACAAAAACATTAAATACCACAGTATGAGAGAACAGTATAAAAACAGTCAGCAAAATTGAAAACAAACACCAAGAATCATAAAAGACTGAGGAAATAAAAAAGGCCTTTTGTCTGGAACCAAAATGACATAAAGGTAAACCCTAAGCGAGTCTTCCCTGGGGAGAGCATTCCATATTTGAGTGCCACAAGTGAGTAGGACCTTTCCTCTGTAGCCAACCATTGCACTAAATATAGCGGAGTCACCCAAAGAAGAGCCACTTTTGAGGATCTTTGTGTATGAACAGGCACATTTGAAGAGAAGCAGTCCTTAAGTTTGAAGCTGTGAAGGACTTTCAAAGTCAAAACCAGTGCTTTGAGTTGGTCCCAGAAATGAACAGAGCAAGTGCAGTTAACAAAGCAGAGGTATAATACAATCTTAATGCCCAGTTCCAGTTATTAGATTCACAGATGCATTTTGGAGTAATTTTAGTTTCCAAAGCATCTTCAGAGGCATCCCCAAGAACAACAGATTTCAGCAGCCTAATCTGGAGGTTATGATGAATCAGTGAGGCTCACAATAAGACTAACAATAGACACAACAATATTCAAAACAAAGAACTGTATCTGATGCTACAGTTCCACTGGCGCAAGGGACTTGATGTGTGCAACAGAACTTCGTCTTCCTCTCCTCTTCCCTCCAGCCCCCTGCATGCCCTCAAAATCAGCTCGGAGGGTTGGGGGACTCTCTGGAGCAGATTTTAGGGGCATGCAGGGGGAGCAGGGGGAAGAGGGGAAAGGAAAGTCCTGCTGCACCAGCAGAACCCCACTGGCACAGAATTGGATGCAACCCAAAACAAATACTTTTGCCTTGAAAGGGGTCAGCTGCCAACACCAGCAATGAGCCCAAGTAACAGAAACAAGACATGGTGTGCTCTTTTGGTTTTAGCAGGGGGGAAGCCACAATGTAAAGACAGCTTATTGGTCTTGCACAGTACAATCCACACAGCACAATCCACTTCCTGTGTAGCTTGGAAGAATTTGGTAACATGTGCTTCTGACCCAAACAACAGAAACAAGACACGTGACACAGTTATTTGGACTCATTGCAGGTGTTGCCAGCACTCACCGTATGCTCAGAGGCACAAGCTACACAGGAAGTGGATTGGACTGTGAAAGACCAACCCAAACTGTGTTTGCATTTTGACAAATTTGTAGGCCAGTACAATAACTCAGAGAGGAGGTCTGGTCTCCTGCTCCCCTGACGCATTCCCTATAGCTGGCCAATTTCCCTGTTTTTCAGAGCTTGTTAGAAATAGATTCAGCTATAGGACCTTAAACTGGAGGGTGTTTTATTATAGAATAAACATGTAAAAGGTGTTCCCTTAAATATGTGTCCTTGCATCATCATAACCCAAATCTGCAGAAACAGAAAAGAAGAGAAATAGGGGCAGAAGTGATAAAGGATGTGCTGAGACGCATTCTATATGTACCCACTGTTTCACTGAACACCACGGAAGCAGCCGGTTCAGTCTTTACCTTTTCTTGTGTCCTGTCACCAGTTGTTTCTCCCCAGCTCTATTTCTGGAACTCTTTGAATGAAAGTTAGGTCTTTACACAGTATAACACAGGAACAGCACGAGAGCGCCTTTTCAATGGCTTAATCTTATTTATGTATTTGAGTGTTCTCTCTCTCTTTTGCATACCACCTTTAAGTTGTGGTGTGTGCATGGGTACAAAGGGACACAGTTATGACTGCACAAATTCAACTTTCTTTTAATGCTAAAGGTTTGTTTTAAAAAATCTAGTAAGCTGGGTTCTTCTGGTATTGCCCGCGTATAATCAGATAGCACAAATGCAGTGCTTTTTTGGGGGGGGGGTAAAACGTGAGGTGCTGGTAGTCATATGTTGATAAAAGTACTGTGGGTACCAGCAAAAATTGGTGGCCGTGGACAGCAAAAAAGAAATGCTGGTACTATGTTACCAGTGCGTACTGTCACACAAAAAAACACTGCACAAATGTATAGAATACTGACAAGGAAGGATAGCATTTACTGCTGGTATAAATATCCAAGTGCCAAAGAATTCAGTACATTTCTCTTTACCTTGAGGAGCAGCTTGCAATGTTCTACCAGAACTTGTCTGACTAGAAGCACATCCAGCAAATGTACATGCTGTGAGTGTAAAGTTATAGCTCCTGTAAGGTTGAAGATCTAAAACAAACAAACAAATTAGGATTAAAATGAAGTCTTCAGATGTTCTAGGAGAAAGACAAGATAACTCATTTGCTCTGCTTCTGACCTCGATTTCCACTCATGAATCTTTCTTACAAAGTGCACTGGGCAGTGTTCCCACATCTGCTAGCCAAAGGATTCATTTATTTATTACAAGCATGAATATACCACCCTTCATTCTATCTGAGTTTCAAGCAGTGTACAAACAAAATGTGTATCACAATACAAAATAACAATAAGACAGCAAATAAAATCCTTAAAAGCAGGCTATAGTTTTCAGCAGAATAAAAATCCCTAAGTAAAAATGTTTTTGCCTGGAAGAGGAAATATTGCAAGGGAGGTGCTGGGCGAGCTTCTTCGGGTAAGTATTCCACAACTAGGATGTCACCACAGAAAAGGACCTTTTTCCTATGGATGAATAGCTTACCTCTCAAAAGAATGCACCTGGAAAAGGGCCTCAGAAGAAGATATGGACAGGTTGATATGGAACAGAGACTCCTTTAAAAGTTAAGTTCCAGCACCTTTGATGGCATCCAGAAGTGAACTGGCAGCCAATGAAGTTCTTTTAAAATTGGCATGAAAAGCATAAAGCTGGCCATGCCAGTCAAAATCATGGCAGCCATAATCTGTAACACTTTCTGGGTTATTTTGAAGGGCAGCTCCACCTATAATTCATTGCAGCAATCCAGCCAGGAAGCTACCACAGCATGGATAACCATGGTCAAAATACCCATGTGTACTGCATGAGTACCACGAAATGCATAAGCACACGTATCAGCTTTGACAGTACTGATCACTTGTGCAGAGGAGGAGGAAGTTGGTATGGAACTCATCAAAGTGTCCCCTCTTCCTGATTAACAGGCAAGTGTTGGCCATGCTGGAAGTGCTGATCATGTATTGGGCAGACAAAGGGGTAGGCAGTTCTGCAATCACAACAGCAAACATACAGTTGCACTCCACTCCCTTGGTTTGAGCAGATATTATGGCCTAGGGTTGAAATAATACATGGACATAGCAAGGTGGCTTGAACAAAGGGCCACTTTATTAACTTTCAAACAAACGCCTTAAACTAAACCTGTAGAGGGGAAACCTAGGTCCTGAAGCTGTCTATAAGCAAGCAGCTGAACTACAGCTATAGGGCAACCAGCCCCTGCTGGAGCACGGGCAAGCCATTCTGCTTACCCCTTACCCCCGCCACACTCTACAGGTGAACGGGGGGGGGCTTCCCACGTCACCACCCCATGGGGCCCTACATCTCTGGCATGAGGTAGGTTGGCCCCCAAAGCAGCCCATATCCTGCTCCCAGGCCCTACAGCCCTGACTTGCAGGACTCTGGAGCCACCAATCACCTCCAAAGGTGGCTAAGGGGGCCACCTAGCTGTCCTTACCTACTTCTCTTCCCGCACCTTGCTGTACAAGTGGCCAAACAGCCCAAACCAAATCAGGTGATTAAACTTAACATTGTCGAATTAGTCAAATTTGCTGAAATAACCTAATAATCATGGCACCCCCTAACCCAGGTACATCCAGACACCACAGTGTGGAGTAGGCAAAAAACCTGCCCGCTGACAAGGATGGGCAGGATAAAATTCCTACTTGGCCCCGAAGTAACCAAGATCACACCAAAGCAACGGGAGGGCACGGAGGGCATCATGAGCCAAGAGGAAGGTTTGGGGTGATGCAGGCTTAAATAGCCCTGATGCCCCACCCCCACATGGTCACTCTGCTCAGGCTGTGCCACACGAGTGCCTGGCCTCCTCCAAAATGGCAGCTGGGCCTTCAACCCAGGCTGCAAACATGCCCCGCCTGCCCAGGCTGTGCTTGGGCAAGCAGAGCGGTCTCAACTCTGACCTTTTTTTAAAAAAAAAGGAAGTCCTTCAGAACATCAATTATTACTTCCCACCAAGTTTATAGAACATAAGTTGTTGTTGTTTTTATATTATATTATATTATATTATATTATATTATATTATATTATATTATATTATATTATATTATATTATATTATATTATATTATATTATATTATTTATTTATTTATTGCACTTGTATACCACCCCATAGCCGAAGCTCTCTGGGCAGTTTACAGCCACCAAAAACATTAAAACAAATATACAATTTAAAACACATATTTTAAAAACAATTTAAAACACAATTAAAAAATTTAAAACAATTTAAAACAATTTAAAACACATGCTAAAATGCCTAGGAGAAGAGGAAAGTCTTGACCTGGTGCCGAAAAGATAACAGTGTTGGCACCAGGTGCACCTCGTCAAACAGATCATTCCATAATTTGGGGGCCACCACTGAGAAGGTCCTCTCCCTTGTTGCCACACTCCCAGCTTCCCTTGGAGTAGGCACCCGGAAGAGGGCCTTTGATCTTGACCGTAGTGTACGGGTGGGTTCGTATCGGGAGAGGCGTTCCATCAGGTATTGTGGTCCCAAGCCGTGTAACGCTTTATAGGTCAAAACCAGCACCTTCAATCAAGCTCGGAAACATACAGGCAGCCAATGCAAGCGGGCCAGAATCGGTTTTATATGTTCGGACCGTCTGGTCCCTGTTATCGATCTGGCCGCTGCATTTTGCACAAGCTGCAGTTTCCGAACTGTCTTCAAATGCAGCCCCACGTAGAGTGCATTGCAGTAATCTAATTTGGAGGTTACCAGAGCATGGACAACTGAAGCCAGGTTATCCCTGTCCAGATAGGGACGTAGTTGGGCCACCAACCAAAGTTGGTAGAAGGCACTCTGTGCCACCGAGGCTACCTGAGCCTCAAGTGACAGAGATGGTTCTAGGAGAACCATCAAGCTATGAACCTGCTCCTTCAGGGGGAGTGCAACCCCATCCAGGACAGGTTGGACATCCACCATCCGGTCAGAAGAACCACCCACTAGCAGCATCCCAGTCTTGTCTGGGTTGAGCCTCAGTTTATTAGCCCTCATCCAGTCCATTGTCGCAGCCAGGTTCAGCATATTGACAGCCTCACCTGAAGAAGATGAAAAGGAGAAATAAAGCTGTGTGTCATCAGCATACTGATGGCAATGCATTCCAAAGCTCCGGATGACCGCACCCAACGGTTTCATGTAGATGTTGAACAGCATGGGGGACAGAACTGACCCCTGTGGAACCCCATACTGGAGAGTCCAGGGTGCCGAGTAATGTTCCCCAAGCACCACCTTCTGGAGGTGACCTGCCAAGTAGGAGCGGAACCACCGAAATGCAGTACCTCCCACTCCCAACTCAGCCAGTCTCCCCAGGAGGATACCATGGTCGATGTTATCGAAAGCCGCTGAGATATCAAGGAGAATCAACAGAGTCATGTGATGTCCTTGTATTTTAATATCTGTAAATATGGTAAGTGCGGGTTTATTAAGTGATATATGGTAAGTGACTGAGTGAGAGGGGGGAATACATGGGCTGGAATGCTGGAGAATGCTGTATGATGATTGGCTGAGCGTTTGAGTGGCTGAAGGTATAAATGAGAGCATGACAGTTGATTCAGGGTTCTGTTTGGTGGGGGGAGTTGTTGGCGATTGGTTGTGGATTGGAGTTGGTTGTGGGTTGGATTATATTTGGCTGGTATTTAGGCAGAATATATATGACTGGAAACATAAAGAGTGACACTATATGAAACCATACGCTTGGTGAACATTCCTAAAGTAATCTTGTTATTTCCTAGTGTTATCAAATAAATACTTTTATTGGTTTACCAAAAGCCTGATTCTTGGCTGGGGATATACAGACCAGAAGGGAGGGCAGGGTAATTACCAAGACTGAAGGGAAACTGTATCTAATGGTGGCAGTGGTGAAGGAAGAAATTGTAACATCGTCAAGTATCCAGAGCAACCCAGGATTGTATACTTTATAGATAAAGATACAGGGGGGTTGTGGACAGCAAGGGCACCCAGACACAAAGTAACAAGCCATAGGGAGACTAAGGCGAAGTCTCTAGTAGTATTGTTTACAGGGAGTGGCTGGTGGTGCTGCCTAGCAGTGGGATCTTGAGAGATCTCTGCTCGAGCGGAGTGAGAAAAAATAAAAACGACGATCCTGATTGGTGGTGTCCTCAAATGGTGCCTAGTGAAAGGTGGTAGCCACAAGCAGGTGAGAATCTGACAGGTGGAGCCAAAGGTGGGATCGTCACAAGTCACACTCCCCCGTCTCTCTCCCGACAAAGGTCATCATACAGGGCGACCAAGGCTGTTTCTGTGCCAAAACCAGGCCTGAAACCCGACTGAAATGGATCCAGATAATCGGTCTCATCCAAGAGTGTCTAGAGCTGGCCATTATACTCAGCAATGCATTTGCTAGTCATAGTCAACAAGTCTCCTCTCTTCCCTTCCCAACACAATGAACACCCAGTTTCTCAGAGTGCTTAAACAGACATGTTCACAGTGAGTTATACTAACTGCTCTGTCAGGGCATCAATGACAGTACTGCATGGATGCTAACCACGCAAGAATCCATAAAAAAGTAAGAGAAACTTGTTCAATCAGAGCAAGGGTTTTTATAGTACAACTTCTGTGGACCTCCAACAGTGACCAGGTAGATGCCCACAAGTGGAAGCTCACAAGTAGAACATCAAGACAAAAACTTTCCCCAAGTTGTTAGCTCTCTAGCAATATGCATTCCAACGCATACCACATACAGTATATACATGGACTAACAGGTGGTCAGTGCTTCCTGCATTGCCAACACTTACCTGTTAGTCTGGAAAAGGGGGCACTTTGATGAGTTCCATACCAACTTCCTCCTCCTCTGCATAACAAGTGATCAGTACTGTCAAAGCTTAATTTAGTGATAGCTAGTAGCCACACAATTAGTCTTGCCCCCTTTTAAAGTATTCTGTGTTACTGGCCATCGCCACATCTTGTTAGCAATGAATTCTATTAGCGAGTTATACATTGTAATTAAGCATAAAGCTACACATTTATCCACTTTTAGTTCCAGGATATAATAGGATTTTAAAAAGAACCTGCTGTTGCATTTTATGCTCATTAAAACGTGCATTGGAATCTATTCCAAAATACAGCCTCTTTTTCTAGTCATCAGTTTTTTAGGTCCTCTCCTTTTTTTTGCCCTTAACTTACAATTACCTCCTATGGTTCTGCTTTTACATTTCTCCACATTTCTCTACCACAAAACATTTCAAGACCTGACTGCATCTTTGAAAATGAGTTTATAAATATGTAAACATATATTCATTCTAATGCATAAGTCTCGAAAAAATGTATCAAGGAGGGAAAAGGCACCAGATTTCCTTTTTTTTTTTGCAAGCACAGAGACTGCTATTAGACTTCTGTTCACATTTTGTATTTTTCCTCTAATCTTCCTTGTCCTTGTCAGTGATGGGTCCCGCTCTTTCTTATCTCTTTTTGCCTATCCTTTGCAGAATGGTTTTCATTAAACTAGTATTGTAAGTACTTTAAGAAAACAATGCAATTCTGTGACAAGGAGGGAAAAAATCCTTTGGGTTGAACCCTTTGTCTGAAAATGGTGAGATGACAGCTTCATTGTTGTTGTGTTTTTCAAAATGGTCATACATACAGAGCAGCAATGCGCAACAGGCCCATCGGAAAGAAAATACAATGAATGAAAACCAAGGCTTCAAGTTGCTTCCAGACTGAACAGGAAGCAAAGCCTTGAGAAATAGACACGAGTCAGAGAGACAGTCTGAACTGTAACCTAATCATGAGTTAGAAGAGAATGGTGGTGGGGTGGGGGTGAATTTCTGTATACTTAGCATCAAAGCAAATGGGTTAAAATGACAGTTCCAGACTGGAACATGAACGGGAGCCAAACATTCAGCAGATTATTTCAATTCTCCTCAAGGGAGAATGTTTATTCGCTTTTAAAAGGAAATATTTATTATAAAGCAAGATTAATTTACAACTATATACTTCTTGTTGTTGTTGTTATGTGCCTTCAAGTCGATTACGACTTATGGCGACCCTATGAATCAGTGACCTCCAAGAGCATCTGTCATGAACCACCCTGTTCAGATCTTGTAAATTCAGGTCTGTGGCTTCATTTATGGAATCAATCCATCTCTTTGTTTGGCCTTCCTCTTTTTCTACTCCCTTCTGTTTTTCCCAGCATTATTGTCTTTTCTAGTGAATCATGTCTTCTCATGATGTGTCCAAAGTAGGATAACCTCAGTTTCATCATTTTAACTTCCAGTGTCAGTTCTGGTTTAATTTGTTCTAACACCCAATTATTTGTCTTTTTCGCAGTTCATGGTATGCGCAAAACTTTCCTCCAGCACCACATTTCAAATGAGTTGATTTTTCTCTTATCCGCTTTTTTCACTGTCCAACTTTCACATCCATATATAGAGATCAGGAATACCATGGTCTGAATGATCCTCACTTTGGTGTTCAGTGATACATCTTTGCATTTGAGGACCTTTTCTAGTTCTCTCACAGCTGCCCTCCCCAATCCTAGCCTTCTTCTGATTTCTTGACTATTGTCTCCATTGTGGTTAATGACTGTGCCGAGGTATTGATAATCCTTGACAAGTTCAATGTCCTCATTGTCAACTTTAAAGTTACATAAATATTTTGTTGTCATTACTTTAGGGGAGTCCTCATCATCGTTCCCATGATGCACATGGGAGAGAGGTGAATCTGAGGGACAGCTGATGACCAGTTCATGTGCACATAGGAGAAGTAAGATTTGAACCAGGGACCTCTCTGCTCACAAAAGTCACCACTTTGTTTTTCATGTAGGCCCTCTTTCAGGAAAAGGCTTGCCTCTTTAGGAATTATTTTCGAATGATTCTTATGGAACTTTGAATTACAAAAGCTGACAGGGACAGAGTATCTTGCCTTTGTGTCCTTTCTCAAAACATAACAAAAGGATCAATGGATGACCAGTTCTGACAAAATGTTTGCTAAATGTATGCCTCCATGGACATAATTCTAAAAGCCATCCTGAATTTGTAAAGAAGGCAGCATGCAAATTTTGTAATAAATCAATAAGCAGCATTTCTTGGGAACTACATGTTTCTTTAAATAATAAATTAGAAGAAAACAGCATGCATGTACAGGAGACATTTCCTCTTTACAATTTTTTTTCTCCTCTCTGGCTGTGTTCAGTCATACCACGAAATCACTACAAGAACAAGCCCCAGGAAGCCTTGGGCTCTGGTGCTGCGCCCTGCCCTCTGGCATGACCATGAAAACCTTGACCTTGTTTTAATTGTATTTTTAATGGTTTTATTTAGTCAGTTTTTATTTGTTTTAAACCGTTTTGATGATTTTTGAAATGAAATGTTGTTGTTGTTGTTGTTATGTGCCTCCAAGTCTACTGCGACTTATGGCGACCCTATGAATCAGTGACCTCCAAGAGCATCTGTCATAAACCACCCTGTTCAGATCTTGAAAGTTCAGGTCTGTGGCTTCCTTTATGGAATCAATCCATCTCTTGTTTGGCCTTCCTCTTTTTCTACTCCCTTCTGTTTTCCCCAGCATTATAGTGGTATACAAATATGATAATTAATAAATAAATAAAAGACTGTAAAAGCTTCTATTTCCATTTTAGATTAACATAGTTTAGTGTACTGTCCAAACACTGAACTGTCGTTAATCTTAATAATAGTTTATTGAAACAAAGAAGCTTCATAAAATATGGTTTGAAGCTGGCATATTTCAAGAAACCATAGTTAAGATTAACCAGAGTTTGAGTTCAGCCATCAGGACAAGTAGCAATTAATCTAAACAGAAGCAAATATTTCTGAATTCCTCCTCACAGCTGCACCAAAGGGGAAGGGGGAGCTTGTGAGCCTAAGGCTCACTGTAGCTTATTCTCATACTGCTAAACCATGGCTTGGCATTATGCCTAAATGAACACACACACTTTTAAAAGCACTGATCCCAAATCCTTAAACTACTTTGTAATGAGGCATTTTAGAAAGCATTTTGGTAGTTCATGAAGAAATCTACTGAAAATGAAAATGAACGATATGGGTGTGTGGGCAAAAATCATACCTGCATCCCTTATATTTCAGGCCTGGCCTTGTCTCCTCCCAATCTAAAACAAATAGATGACTTTGCTGTTCTCTGGGATAGTGTTTAATAGGTTCAATTTATTAGAAAATAAAGATTTGAATAATTAAAGATATGGTGCATCATTGTTTGCAACTCTTGAAAGCCTGAATTAGTTTGCATATATTATTCCAAACCAATCCACAAGTTTGCACAACTTACAAATTTGTGAACCCTTTCATGGGCTAGAGCCTGCATTGTTGCAACTGTTTGTTTTTGCCTAGAGAATATTTTTCATTAGGTGACTAACAAATGGAAATAATAATAAACAAGCTGATAAGCTAGTATCTAGCCACAAAAGCTTATGTCACAACAAACATGTTAGTCCTTAAGGTGCTATAGGAATTCTTGATGTTTTTATACAACTATCCCTTGGAAATTTACATGTTTGTAAAATTCACTGGCTATTTTGGACACAAAATATTCTGTACAATACACACAATCTGTTCAGTGAAATGTAAGTTAATGAATCCTTGCCTCTTCTGAAATGATGTTAGTCACACACACAAAAGCTTTTCATAAATTCCATTATTCTGGAAGCATCTGAGATACAAAAATAGACTTGGAAAAATGAATTCCTGTTCTTTCTCCTGCTGCTGAAGAGGGCAGTCTTAGCTTTCTTTTAATAGAATGACCCCTAATTATTTTAGTTTCCCTCCCCATCCCCCATTGCATTAGCAGGACCATTTGTAAAGGAGTAGTAACACAAAGTGGAACAATGCCATAACTGTCATCCAAATTGTTCTGCACAGAGTACTGGAAGTGTTCACTAATAAATGATATAAAAAGGTCTTTTATTGACAAGCTGCCATATGCTGTTTGCATTAGAGAATATGAGAAGATGATGGCTGGTGCCCCTCGATCCCAGTGGCATTCAACTCAGTGCGATAGCAGAAAATGCTTCAGTTTACTTAAAGCATTGATAACACCTCTAAATAATTAACTGAGGACTTCCTGTCTTCAATTACTTAATGATTTTTTTAACATCTTGAGAGGATTATAAGCAATTTATGGATTTCACATGACGAGCACATTCACCGCTATTCCCACAAAGCATTTATAGGATCATGTTTCCAAAGCTTTGATGTAATTAAAAATAAGCAGCGAGACAATGGTGCAGTGGCAAGGTGCAAGCCTCCTCATCTGCAATTTGTAAGGCCTGCGGATTCAAAGTCTCAGGGAACGCTAATGCTACAGCTTCATTAACGTTCAACTGTTGCTCTGGGAACAGTAGAGGCTTTTTGAAAAAGATGAGAAAATCAAAACAGAGGTCCACAAGGGCCTGAAATGATGGTTAGTTCAAACATTTGAGAGAAATGAAATAAGTACAGTTGTTTTAGTGAGTACCATGAATTTAGAGAGTAGTAATTATCCCATTGCAAAAACACTATTCCACTTTGGGATGAAAATAGGCACCCTTGCCTTGGCCAGTAAGGGGGACTCCTTTCTGCATACCAAAAAATAGCATTGAAAACTGTTTTAACCAAAACCACAGACAGCAGTACACAGGAACACAGCAAGCTGCCTAATACTGAGTCTGATCATTGGTCCATCTAGCTCAGTATTGTCAACTCTGATTGGCAGCGGCTCTCCAGGGGTCTCTCAGACAGGGACATTCCCAGCCCTACCTGGATATACTGGGGATTGAGCCAGAGACTTTCTGCATGCAAGGCAGATGTTCTACTACTCAGCTAAAGCCCTTCATTAATAAATATCCATAGATAATTATTTTGGCATTACAACCCCCTCCCCCCAAATTAAGAGTTCCAGTTCAGGTCAAAGGGGAATCCTTGTTCAGGCCATCAAGGCAGGATAACAAATAGCAAGACAAACAAGATTGTTGCCTTTCTTGCTTTTGGGTAGTAGTCATTATGGTGCACATATCTTAATTGGTTTAGTTTATGTTGCTGTTTTAAGAAAATAACTTTAAAATGCTTTAAAATGTGGATACTTTTATTATTTTTGTGATATTTTTATAATATTGTAGACTGCTCAAAGATTACTTTGAAATATAAATTACCTAAATAAAAACACTTTCTAAAGGAAGGTACAACACAGTTAATGATGCACACTCATCAAGGTGATTGTCAAATTCTTGAATCAAAATGTTAAAGAATCCACATGCCATACCTTTCTTACATTCTTCATTACATTTTTTTTCTAATGATAGCATTAGAAAAGCCAAAGGGTTGGACACTGCTACCCGTGGCTGAAATCCTCAGATATTCTGAAATGCAGGCATGATGGCTGGAATCTTGTGCCCAGGTAATAGGATATAAAGAAAGGATTGATGGCAGTATCAAATCTTATGTTTCTCATTTGAATTTGATGTAAGATAGGGCATAATAAATTATATATTTTGGGGAGAATGATATTAGAAAAGAGAACAACAGAGGTATCCGTTTTCATGATTTGTGGCACACAATACCTTAAGGAAATTTGTTTGTTATTTTAGTCCCATGTTTAAAACCTCCCTCCCTCAGCATGTTGAACAGAGTTTATCATGCCAAAATATATTGACTTTGCCAGAGAAATCTGCTCTAAAGTCCCACTGGAATGGGGACTGTGGCAAAAAGGTAAATGCTATTCATACTTACACCCCAGTTCTAAGCATAGTCTTGTCTAAGCGGAATATTATAGTATAAGTCACTAGATAATAGAATGGAATTTAGCACATCAGATTGCGAGTTTGGGATCATGTTTCTGAATGCCTTCCTATGTGAACACACATAGCAGAATTCCATACAGGAAGAAAACTTATCATGTAGTGAAAGGTGGGGCATAAACTGTCTCCCTGCTATGCTAGCTTTTTCACTTGCAGGTTTCTTTTTTTAATCATGTGTAGGAGTGTTCCAAAAGTGGCATCCTTCCCCTGCAGTCTGAAGTGGTACAATCTACTCTAGCATCTCAGGATTCCACTACATCATTCTGCATGTGCAAACAAGACCTCTCTCTTGTCTTCAAAGTGACTTACCACCCAGTAAATATACTCAAGTTTACAACCTTTGAAAACTTAACATTGCTAAATAAGCCATGGGCATTTTACTTAAAGGCCTTTCAATCCTTACTTGATACTGTATGCTGCATTCTGCCTCCAGTGTCAGTATATATAAGACCTTTCTCCATTTGGCTGATCTGGTATTCTTGGATGATACCATTTGACTTCCTCGGTGCCATCCAACTCAAATGCAATGCAATTGCACTCAAAGCTGTAACTGTTGGTGGCTGAACACTCTCTGGGACTCCTTGGACAGTGACGGCAACTACCTGAACACACATGAATTAGACAGCAATTTATTATAATAGTGCACAAGATACTTTGATCAATGAGAATGTCACTTCTAGTTTAAAACGTTGTTGTTTGCTCTGGCATATCATTACCATGGCCCTGTAGAACTAGTTACTTTTCTCCCCTGGTTTATTTCCCTCCCTTGCCCCCCCCAAAAAAATCTGACCTTGAATATGTTTACGTATGACTCTACATGTACAATTTATCAATCCAAATTCACAACATATTATCTTCAGTGCATAGTGCTTGGCAGGAAGAAAATCTGGAGAGCAGGCTGTCTTGCCATAGAATCCTTGATAACGCCCTTCCATGTGGTTAACCAGCGTGTTTGCATTTTAACAGTCTAATTTCATATGGGTTTTATCAACAGTAAACATTGGCATAAACTCTGATGCCACTGTTCCCCTTGCCAGGGTGCCATTGGAAAGAATTGCTGCCCCTTCCTCAGCTTCCAGGAGCACACATCCTTTCCTGGCTGGCAGAGGGCTGCCCATCCATCAGCTGGTATGCTGCTGCTCTCATGCAAATTGTGTACTACTGTGTGGTGGAAGACTCCCTTCCTGGTGCTTCCTGCTGAAGGGTCAGATTGGCCCAAAGAGAACGAGACGAAGATTAGAGACATTGACAACGAACAGCATATGTGTGACAGAAATTAACAAACAGATACATGGAACGGCTTTCTGGATGAAGATTCTTTCTTTATTTTATTTCAAATATTTTATATACCACTTTTCATCAGAAAAGATTGCAAAGCAGTTCGCAAAATAAATAAAATAAAATATTACAATATATAAAATAAGAATCCACTAGATAATATACACATGAATTATACACACCTGTATCTTAATCAATCTACAAAATACAACCATAAAGCAGCAAATAACAAAAGAAAATAGTCAGTAAGCAGATTTCAAAACATAAGTGAGATACAATGATCACAAAGCAGCACATTTCAAGAACAGACTAGTTGATAAGCCAATTTCAAAACATAACCAAAATACAAGATAAACAAACTGTGGGTTAAAATTAAAGAAAAAAGTTAATAGATTGAAAATAAAAAACCTATGTCTTCACCTGGTATTAAAATAACAATAAAGGCTCAAAGGATACTTATTCTTTCTTGTGAGGATAGTGCTAGTATCTCTGAGTGCTTTACAATGGGGAGGGCTCAGGCCAGGGAGCAGAATGTGACCCCTCCCATGCCTCTCTATCTGGCTATTGGAATTCTCCCCAGGCCACATCACCCGCATGTCCCTGAATCTCCAGCTTTTGTGGATGCCCACCCAGCCGCACATGCATATCCTAGCTTCCAGACACGCATACACTAATTTCCCCCTTGCTTGTACCTGCTTCAACGCCTCCTTCCTCTCTCTCTCTCTCTCTCTCTCTCTCTCCTTTGCACACACTTGCATTGTGCCACCTACCCTGGCAGCACAACAACCCACCAAGCCGGGGACGGGGAAGGACTCCATTCGCCTTCCCAACAAGCACCACCCCGCATTCTCATTGGCTGCCCCTGAGGCCCAATGAGAGCCCAGGCTTCCTCAGCAGTGGCACAAGCGGAGAGAGAAAGTGAGGGAGGAACTTGGAGCCGGTACGGCGTGAGTTGGCTGGCTGGTGCGCTGGCTGGGTCACTGCGAAGGGCCCCAACTTTGGGTTTTTTACCTGGATTAGACCTGCTACCCGGCACCTGCTTAGTTACTGGGTGACCTTGTCACTGCCTCTCAGCCTCAGAGGGAGGCAATGGTAAACCCCTCTGAATACCGCTTACCATGAAAACCCTATTCATAGGGTTGTCATAAGTCCGGATCCACTTAAAGGCAGTCCATTTTCATTTTGCATCTATGCTCCCTCAGCCGGTGAGAAGGAATGACCTTGTCACTTCAGCTGGACCTGGGAACACCCTCTTTTAGGTAAGATTTCTATCTTAATTTCCAATCAGAGAATTTTTTTAATGGTATGCTCCAAGCAACTGTGGTTGATACCTAATGTATCATGCTTAATGACATCACTAGGGCCCACCGCTGTGATGTCACTAGGGCCTGCCCCATGACATCACTGGGGCTTGCCCTGTGACATTGCTGGGCCCACCCCGTGATGTCACTAGGGCCCACCCCATGATGTCACTAGGGCCCACCCCGTGACATCACTAGGGCTTTCGGATGGTTCTGACCTGGCAACCCTAGTCATACATGATGTCAGGTGTGGGGCGGGTAAGCATGGGGCCCCAAAGGAACTATTGGAAGCTTAAACTAGGCCTCTGATAGTTCCTTTCCTGATGTAAGGCGCGCTCTGTCCCCCCACCCCGATCAGGTGATAGGTGGTGGGAGCATGCCTTGCTCATGGAGGGGGAACTGTTTTCCATTAAAGGGAACCTGCTTCTCCATCCCAGCACTGCCTCCTTTGAAGCAGCTTTGTGCTGCTCCTTTGAAGTCTGAAAACTGGGGCTTTAAATGAGCAGTGTGAAGGTGCTTTCAAAGGGCCTTCAAACAACTTTGTGCTGCACTTTGAAGTCCTGACAACTGGGGCTTCAAAGTGCAGCATCACCTGATGTCACTTATCACATCAGGTGACTGACAGGTGGGCAGCCCCACCCATCTGTCAGATTTGGCCAACTAGGTATGGGGAGATAACAATCTGGTCCACTGGCCAGAAAAGGTTCCCCGCTCCTGCCCTAAAGGGTTCCTTGATAATGAACTCTGTTAATACCTCTTGCTTTGCTGGATGGAGGATACAGAGGTGTGTGAGTGTGTGTAGAAACTAGCCTATTATACAACAGTAATATTTGCATTTGTTGTTCTGCCTACTTTGCTTCTGGCCCCACTCACCACAGGCATGTGGCCTTTGGAAGGTTGCGCAGAAAGAAATGCTGTCCTTGAGATGAAAAAAATTCCCTGCCCTGGTTTACTAACACCAGCCATATCAAGCAGTATCCTTGCCCCATGTAATGGAAGTGCCAGCTTTGGTGCAAGAGTGTCGGTGGAGTGGAAGGAGGGTTTCTTAAATGGTAAGGTGGTCATTCAAGCAAAATTAAAAAATGTAATTTATGTATGTAATTTAAAATCAATGGACCTTTTAAAAAGGTGCAGGCAGGCATGATGGTGTCACAAAAGACTCCTTCTATGAGAATTACTTTGCAAAATTTCCATATCCTCAGCAAAACACCTTCAAAATTTGTTTAAAATCACAGTTTTCCTCATGAAAGGAGCACATTTTAGGATGGCATCACTCGGGTGGTTTAGTGGTGGGTACAGTTTAGTGATAGCTACATAGTTCCCAAATAAATCATAACATCTAGAAAGGTGGGCTAATTTGAGCCATGGGGGTAAAAAGCTATACAAGATTTATTCTGGAGCATTCTAACTTTTTTTAAAACCATAGCAGGTATACATTAGTGATCGGCTCCTTTTCTGCAATCACCGGATTTGCCATCAGATTATTATTTCTGATATCCTCTGTCTTTGCAGAGAGAATTTTGAAATAGTAACTCTCCACCACAGGGTTTCCAATTCATTCTTCTTTTTTTCTGATTTTTTTTTTTTAATTCACTTTGAAATCATCGATAGTGTGAGTGATACTTTTATCTATCAACTTTCTATGTGAGTTCTTCAAATGTGTATTCCAGTTCACTGATGTCAATGACGTATTGATTGTAACTGACAGACAGAAAGCAGCAGGGGGAATGAGGTGCTGATTGTAAGCAGCGGGGGGGGGAAGACACTGACTTCATTATCTGCCTTAATCTTCTTTGCAATGCACTTGAAAAGGAATATAAACAGGCAATAATTACAGAATTCAGAACAAAGATCGACACCAGTGGACAGGGCCGGTTCTAAAGAGCCACCAGGTGGGGCACTCGCCAAGGACCCCTGGGGCTACAGGGGCCCCTGAGGGACCCCTGCACTCCCCTTTGGCCACCCATGGCAGGATTGCTGCCATGGATAGCAGGACAGGAGCTTCAGAGCTGCCCACCATTCCCCCGCTTCACCTACCTTTCTCTCTGCTGTTTTTTGCGGCTGTACACAATGCATGCGCAGGTTTGCCATCAATCAAGATAGCGGCCGAGGTTTCCCTGAGGGGCTGAAGCCTCTGCCACCATCTTGGTTGATGGCAGCAATGTGGCGCCAGACACTTCAGCCCCATAGGGAAACCTTGGCCACCATCTTGATTGATGGGAACCCAGTGCATGCAGTGCGCACAGCCAAAAAAACAGCACAGAGAAAGGTAAGTAGAGCAGGGGAATGGCAGGTGGCTTGGGAGCTCCCACCCTGTGATCTGTGGTACCAATCCTGCCGCGAATTGCAGAAGGGGAGTGCTGGGGCCCGAGGCAGGCTGGTGCCCAAGGGCCCCAGGATGCCTGGGACCAGCCCTGCCAGTGGAGACTTGTAAATAAATAATGGTTTTAATTCAGAAAGAGAGAGAGCTGGAGAGGAAAGGAGCTGTTAATGCCATGGAGCAAGAATTAGGTCCTTGTCATCTTGAATGAGTGCTTTAAAGTTTTTCATCTCTGGGAACCCCTGATCTTTTTACCTTAGACTTTTCTGCAAGCAACTCCTGCACTGGTACCTTATTGGATGCATGGAACTTTGGAAATTATTACATTCTGAATATGTATGTTATATTATGTTGTGATACGTTATATTGCTGTTTTTGCTACCTGATTTAAATTTGCATTTTTTACAAACTTATGCTTGCATTATTCATTTATAAAGTAGCCCATTAGAACCCAAGAGATTAGTACACTACCATTCCATACATGATGAGTGGGGAATCTGTGGCCCTACAGATGATGTTCAACTGAAACTTCTATCAGCCCCAGGCCACCCAGCATGGCCAGTGGTCAGAAATGATGGGAGTTGTAGTACAGCAATATCTGGAGGGCCACAGATTCCCCATCCCTGTCTTATGTAGACACAGCAAGGTAAGTTATTTTGCCCCAGGAGCCTCACGCAAAGCAGCAATATGATTAACAGATATACAAAATATGTGTGTGTTATGTACCTTCAGGTCAATTACAACTTATGGTGACCCTATGAATCAGTGATCTCCAATAGCATGTTATAAACCACCCTGCTCAGATCTTGTAAGTTCAGGTCTGTGGCTTCCTTTATGGAATCAACCCATCTCTTGTTTGGCCTTCCTTTTTTTCTACTCCCTTCTGTTTTTTCCAGCATTATTGTCTATTTTAGTGAATCATGTCTTCTCATTAAGTGTCCAAAGTAGGATAACCTCAGTTTCATCATTTTAGCTTCTAGTGAGAGTTCTGGTTTAATTTGTTCTAACACCCAATTATTTGTTTTTTTTGTGGTCCATGGTATGGCAAAGCTCTCCTCCAACACCACATTTCAAAAGAGTTGATTTTTCTCTTATCCATGTTTTTCACTGTCCATCTTTCACATCCATACATAGAGATCAGGAATACCATGGTCTGATTGATCCTGATTTTGGTGTTCAGTGATACATCTTTGCATTTGAGGACCTTTTCTAGTTCTCTCATAGCTGCCCTCCCCAGTCCTAGCCTTCTTCTGATTTCTTGACTATTGTCTCAATTTTAGTTAATGACTGTGCCAAGGTAATGACAAGTTCAATGTCCTCATTGTCAACTTTAAAGTTACATAAATATTTTGTTGTCATTATTTTGGTCTTTTTGACGTTCAGCAGTAGTCCTGCTTTTGTGCTTTCCCCTAATTTTCATCAGCATTCGTTTCAAGTCATTACTGGTTTCTGCTAGTAGTATAGATATACAAAATACAAAAACATAATTTGGGGGCAATTGGGTTGAGGGAAAGGATAGGGCTGGATAAGTTTATAAAAAAGATTAAAATACCCCTGTTAAAATTACTTTGGTCCATGCTAGAATCTGAACAGTAACTTCTGGGCTTATGCCATTGGTCAGGCTACAAAGGAGAAGCATTATGGTAACTCTCATGCTGAGGCCCATTCTGAGCTGAAGACTGCTGGTCTGCATTGCTGGAGATGGATCTGATGCTGACTCACAGACTATCTACTGTGAATCTGCTGTTTAACTAAGTTTTAGTGATTTTTAAATGTTGATTATTTTTTATAGCCAGTCCTGGGATCATGAAAGTGATGAAGGGTGGGATGTAAGTGAAATAAATAATAAAATAAAATAAAATAAACCCACTACTGGCAAGGAAGGACATGGAAGGTTAATGTAGGAGCTCTCCTAGGCTTGTGTCAAACCCCGTCTTTCTGAATGACGTTACCATGGAATAAATAGATTGCATTTCTAATGTTATGGGTTTTTTTTAATTAGGGCTGATTTAAAGCCAACCATAACATCCCCCTAATTTCACAGCTTTGTTCATAGACAGTGAAGTTGTCTCCTTTTTGTTGATGTTTCAGGAACGCTCACAAAGATGGACAACATTTACCCATTGCAAGAGGCTGGGGGAGAAGAAAGCACATAACCTAGGCAATGGGATGGTTCCTTATATTCCAGTGCAGTGGGATGACAAGGGAAGTTTTTTATGAGCATCACGCAGAAGTCTAGTCAACATGAGCATGCTTCCTTATCTTTTGGAGTTGTGCTGAAAGACAGGGAAGCATCCCCACATTGTCTAGGCAACAGAGCTACACTCGAGCTGTACAATACCATCTCAACATAACACGGAAAGACAGTGAGAGAGTCACCGTGTTGCCTGTGAGGGGAATGGAATAATAATATGTAGCCAGTTTGATTGGTGACAAAAGAGCATGGCATCCTTGCTTACCACAGGATCTCGACTGGTTGGGTTCACACAGAATGGGAGAAGACAAAATGCCATAGAGAAGCATGAGACTGGCAGGTCATCATGTTTGCAAAGTTTGGCACAAAATAAATGAATTAACAGTATATTTGGAGGTAATTTTTATGTGTGTGGAGAGACATTTCATGCCCAGCAAACCCCTCATTTCTCCCCAAATTAACTGTGTGTGTTGTTAATCAGGCCGTTGCTGGACTCTATACATTTACATATGGTAGTCTGGTTAGAAGCAGATGCGCAGAATAGAGCAGCCAGAATGAAGCCATGATGAATTAAGATGGAGGCCAATTTCATGCTGTATGTGTCATTTCCAGCTGAAGGATGCTTGCAATTTTGTGTTAACATTTCATTTTCTACTGCCTATATATAGCTTCTGATAAGAAGTTGGTACAAAGCTGCTGGATTGCCAGAACAATATCTAAGAGAAAGAATAACATGTGCGTCTTAAGCTGACACTGTGCAAAAGGAGTCAAGGACACTGCTTGGAAAATCACAGGTGCAAGAGTCTCAGGTATTAATTTTATCCCCCTCCCAGACAGATTATGGTAATTCATGATCTGCATATTGTGGGGTGCCACCCATAATTATTGAAATTCATGTTCAGTTATTGATAATTCCAACCTCTTGATCCAAGTTTGCTGGGGTATATAAATGGATGTATTTACATTTTAGGAAAAAAGCTTTTTCTTTTGTGTGTTTGGGAAATTGCCTTTGAATTACTTTTTGTTCTCTTCTTGGTATCTGCTCTGCCCTGCTTTTGCATGCTTTGCCAAGCTGAAGGCTGCAGCCCTACTCGCTTGTAGGTAACTATGTCTTTCTTTAATCTAATATTCTAGGAAACTTAGAATAATAATATACAAGTAGTGGGCTGGAAAAGTTTAGGAGGAACATATATATGATTATGTTTATTGTTTTAATTAATTAGCTTATGCAAATATATATATATCACATCACTTTAAGATATTTCCAAGTTACCTTAAGATGCTGTAATGTCAAAGTATTATCTTTGTTTTGTTTTCTATCAGACCTACAATACCATTAGGTTTATGCAAACATTGCAATGTAACTTTCAGTTATTTTATTTTGTTTCATCATTTATGATTGTATCATGGTTTTCATTACAAAATCTAATTCTTGAAAATGTCACACCTTTAATAAATAGGTGTATTTGTTTCACTGATAATTTTTGGTTTTGAGAAATAGATTGTGTTTTCTTCCTTATTCCATTGGGTTGCTACTGAGCAAATAGAGCAGGGTGAGGAATCCAACTGATGCATTGCCCAGAGTTTGGCAGTGTATGTGTGGGCCTTGATTGGATCTACTAATTTAGAGTTTAGAACCTTATTTTCATGTGCGTGTGTGTGTGGGCATGAGCATGCATACATGCAATACTTTTGCTCAGCCCTGTGGGTACCTTTGGGCAGAGAGATATAAATCGCATCAGTCAGTCAATGTTATCTGTGTGTATATATGCAAAGGATTCCTGACCTAAATATCTACACTAGGGTTGGAAAGATGTGTCAGTTTTGATTCTCTCAGTTTCTCATTTTTCATATCTTAAATTCTGTTCTTCATATTTCAGCAGCAATTTGCATTTTTTAAAAATCCTATGAAAATTCTCCAGCATGTTATCTCTGAAGAAATTAATGAAGATTCTAGAGATAAAGTTATCAATGGCATGGATTATCTTCTGGACTGGAATGATGTGATGGAGCCCAATATAGAGAAAATCTATGGAATTAACTGCAGCCATGTGATAATGGAAAAACTTTTAAGAGATGACCCAGTGTATTTTGAAAAAAAGAACAGAGATATGATTTTACAGCAGTATTTCAGCAACTTATTCAGAATGGATGGCAAGAAAATATTTGGGATAGAGGTAATTCCCATCAGACTCTTATTATATGACTATGGCTTTGACAGCAAGATTATTATGGAATACTGATAATGGAAGATTGGATATTGAAATTACTGGACTTAACAAGACTACTGAAGATGGAAGATGGAAAATGGAACTAATAGAGATAATAGAACAATGGCTACTGAAATTACTGAACCTAACAGATTCTGATGTGATGGATTAATTGAAATGTTTATTTTGACTATGGTTATGACAATAAGATTATCATAATTAGTAATGAGATGGATTAATCGATATGCTTATCTGGAAAAAAAAATTGATAGATATATTTCTTAAAGAATTGAAACCTCTCTTTGACTTTTTGTGGAAAGAATAAAGTAATGTTTATGAGATTTGATGATTAAGTAAGATAACTACTGGAGGAAAGTGATTTTATAATATGACTTAAGAGACAGGATTGCTATATATTATAGACTTATAACTGATTTGATCTTTGACAAATGGGAAGTCAATATTTTACTCTTTATTTTTTATTTTTTTTTTTTCTTCTTCTTCTCTTTTTTTCTTTTTGTTTAACTATTTTTGATTTTGTTTTTTGTCTTTGAATGTTTTATGATTTTGTCTTGTATGTTTTATGAAAATCTGAATAAAAATTATTGAAAAAAAAAAAAAGAAAATTCTCCAGCATTTTAGTGCAAATTTCTCCCAATAAACACATTTTTGCATGCAATTTTGATTAATGTACACATTTTTGCAAGCAAAGTTTGACATATAATTTTTTAATATCCATTCCCCCCACCCCACATTTTTATGCACACTTTCCCATAACATAAGCGTTTTTGTAAACATTTGTTGGCTGGAGACCTGCACTGCAAAATTCGATTAAGTGTGAATTTTGGAGGGTGGCTGTGTTTCAGTTCTCATAATGTTTCAGAAAGTGAAATTTGATAGATTTGGCTTGGAATGCAAACTGAATTGAATTTCCTGCCCATCTCTAAACTACACATATACCAACAACAACAAAATAATCTAATTTACATCAGAATTAAAGTCACTTGTGTGTTATTGGTTCACTAAGAATAATCTTAATTATAAAATAGGGTTAGAGAACCTCAAGTAACATACCTTGCCCAGTGACACCTTTTACTTATCCTGTTTTGCGCTCTCCTTGAATGTTTTTGCCTGGCTGCAATGTGTTCTTGAATTCTGATAATGCCTCTTGCCTGCTTGGTTAGAGGACAGAGAGGCAGGTGCATATGTGTGTAATAATTAGTCTATTCTACAAAGATAAACTTTATATTTATTGCTCTGCCCACTTTTGTCTCTGGCCCTGCCCACCACTCGGAAGTGGCCCCCAGAAAATTGCCCAGAAGAGAATGTGGCCCTCAGGCTGAAAATTCCCTACCTTCATTATAAAGCAAGAAAATCTCAATGCTAAAGGGTCCTTTTCCAAATATATTGTTGTAATACTTCCCCACAGTTGCTCCCACCCTACAGTGAAGAAATTACCCACCTTGCTGCTGTCTGCACAACCAACAATAGTGCATGCACGCAACTGATATGAATATTCCTGATACGGTTGAATACCACCGGTGTCTGTGAAACTTAGCTCCTTTCCTCTGAAATGCTCAATCCCATTTCGGAAAATAATATAATGAATGATGATACCTTGCCATAAAGAGAAAAATAATATTTTTGGATTAAAGATATACTAGGAATTCAGATGCCAAACTGTTTTCACAAAGTATTAACAGGGGATTAAGCAAGAAAGAGCCATGCTTAGCAGAAACCTGCAATCAGAGATAGTACTAAATGGTGTGGGGCAGGGGGGAGAGAAGGAAAAACAAAACAGGTACAAATCCAATGAGAAAGTCTTGTGTTCAATGTCCATGAAATTAAGGTCATTCCAGCCTTGTTCAGACATAACATTAAATGTTTGCTTACTGTTACATGAATAAGCTCAGGGTCCTCCTGCTCTTCCCCACCTTTAGCTGCGAGGACATTGGAAGCTTTTGCTGCAATTTAATGTTATATTTAAACCTGGACAAACTGTGGTTAGTCTTGACTACAGTTTACTGAAACAAGCCAGCATTAAACCATGGTTTATGAAGCTGGCTTGTTTCAGTAAACCATAAGATGAGCCACAGTTTAGGGTCTGGGCATAATATTAAACTGCATTGCAATTAATTGAAAATGGAAATAAAAGTTTCCAATGTCCTGCACATGACAGGGGAAAGTGCAAAAGCATGTTCACATAACCAGGGCCGGTTCTAAAGGGCAGCCAGGTTGGGCACTGGCCCGACGGCCCCTGGAGCTACAGGGGTCCCCTCAGCTGCCCCTCCGCTCCCCTTCCGTGATCTGTGGGCCCCCCACGCCCCCCACCTAACTTTCTGCTGCCTTTTACCATTGCCCTTAACGAAGATGGCGACCGCAGTTTCCCTAATGTACTGAAGTCCATGCCGCCATCTTAGTTGATGGCAGAGATGCACGCACATAGCACGCACGCGTGCCATCAACAAAGATAGTGGCGGAGGTGACATCCCATTAGGGAAACCACAGCCACCATCTTCTTTAAGGGCAATGGTAAAAGACAACAGAAAGGTAGGGGGCGTGGAGGGCATGCGTGCATGCACGCACACACGTGCACACACACGCTGGGGGCCAGGGCAAGCTGATGCCCAAGGGCCCCGGCATTCCTGGAGCCAGCCCTGCACATAACACAAAATCATTGTTTAGCACTGTATCGAATGAAACCGGCATGACAGTCCTATCAACTTGAGCATGGACCATTCAAGAGAGAGATTTCCTGTGAGCAATGGGGGAATTTGAGGCAGCCCAAACTTAAAAATGCATCTTCTACCAAATAATGCTGGTTCAAACATACTTTTCATATCATTAACAGTATCTTCAGTTACTGTACAATTTTAATCTGGAATAAGCAACTGAGGACAATAAGCAAGAAAAGTATTATTTGAGTTCCCTGTACAAGATCGACCCTGGATACGCAAAGTTATGTGGGGTTATTCTTCACCATATCAACCTGACTCTTCTCTGCAGAGGGCTGTTGAAGACCTTTGTACCCACCCTTCTCCACAAAAATTCATCACTGTGCCTTGCACGTGATGGACAGGGGTGGGCAATCCAACAAGCTGTATGTCTGAGAGCCTCGTTATCTGGCTCATTATCTTCAGCTGAGCAACAGGCTGACAGTAGCTGCTGTTTCTGGCCTTCAGGGTTGCCACCTAACATTGTATTTTTGCTGGTTCTTTCTTTCTTGAGAGGGAAATGTGTGAGGTTCTATTGCCAGGTTGTATATGAATTTTGAAATAATGATTCCTACCTCTTCTTAGGGTGACAGCCTGATATTTGGAAAGGTTTGGTTCCTCAAGTGAGAGATGAGGGAAGTATCATTGCCCAGTGTGTGGAAAAGATGGATAATATGGTTTCTAAAAGTTGGATAAAGTGGGTTCTTTATCATCAGGGTGAGAATCTGTTATTGGGAATAGATTTCCACACATACAACCCGAGTGAGAGATGAGGGGAAGTGCTTGGTATGAATATTTTATTTAGAGGGTGTTTGTGCATGGCTGCTTGCTTGATTTGTCAGTCAAACAAATCTGGCTGGTTCTCATGGTGTAGACATGTGAGTGGGTTGTTGCCTCAGGATGCAAAATTGAATTATGTGAATGTTTGCAGAGTGTGGAAAGTGTGATTTGAGAGTGTTCTAAAACAGTAAGTCTGAGTATATTAATGTATATTGATGCATTTAATGTGACTGCGTTGTTCATGTAAGGGTGAGCTTGAGTGAAGTAAATGATATGTATTTCCAGCTGTAGTTAGATTAGGTTGTGCTTATTCTTTTATAAGGGGCTGGGAATTTAATTGGATTGGTTTGTTTAATGGTATGATTGATGTATGGTGTTTGGGAAGTAAGTTGATTTTCTTTTGTCTAATTGTCTATCACAGGTGTGGGAAACTCTTGGCCCTCCAGATGTTACAAACATCATCAGCCCCAGCAACCATGGTCAATGGCCAGGGATGATGGGAGCTGTAGTTCAGCAACATCTGAAGGGCCAAAGGTTCCCCACACCTGGCCTATCATGTTATTTAAAAAGGTTGAATTTATATCTTTTTACTTGATTTTATTTGTAATTTTACTTCCAGATGACTAAAGTATATTTTGTTTAGTTTGTTTATTATGAATGTCCCTTATATTTTTGTAGCTAATTTTTATGTGCAATGTTTATTTTGATACTAAAAGGGATACTCTATTTAGCTGTTGTGTTTTATAGAATGTAGAAATTCTGTTGTTGCTTTTTGTATTATTTATTTATTTATATTTATTATGACCAGGGCGGCAAACAAAAGCAGTAAAAACACTTTAAAACATCATAAAAACAGACCTTAAAATACACTAAAACAAAACAACTTTAAAAACATTCTTTAAAAAAGCTTTAAAAACACCTTAAATAAAAAGGGCTAAAACATATTGTTTAGGGAAAAAATGTTGTTGTTTTTAAAAAAAACATATTAAAAGCAAGTCCAACACAGACGCAAACTGGGATAGGCCTTAACTTAAAAGGCTTATTGAAAGAGAAAAGTCTTCGGAAGGCACTGAAAAGATAACAAAGATGGCGCCTGCCTAATATTTAAGGGGAGGGAATTCCACAGGGTAGGTGCTGCCTGTTTATTGCCTGTTTATTTAAGATGTTTTAACTTGTAAACTACTTAAGAATTTTCTTTAAATGTAACTGGTATATAAATTGTCCAAATAACAAATAAATAACTAAAAGTAGGCTGGTGCACATAAGCAAGCAAATTATTATTTCATAGCCATGTTATTAGGCACAGAAGCACAGGGGAAATGGCTGTAGCTCAGTGGTAGAGCATCTGCTTTGCATGCATAAGACCCCAGGCTCAATCCCCAGGATCTCCAGGTAGGGCTGAGACTGGGAGAGACCCCTGTCTGAAAACTGGGAGAGCCACTGCCAGTCAGCATAGACATACTGAGCAAATGGACCTATGGTATGATTCAGTATAAGGCAACTTTCTATGTTCACTTGTGCCAGCTGTGTATCAGATCACACAATAACTTTTATCAGAATACCATTTGGTTGACGAGGTTCTTTCCAGCTTAGAAATATGATGTCTTCCCGATTATCCACTTTTGTCCACTGTGGTGGATTTACGCCTTCAGGCACATCTTGTTTAGTGGTAGCACTTCCAATTTCACTTAATCCTTTCCCATGTTTGTTCCATGAGGCTACCCTGTATTCATATGTAACATGAGGTTCTAGTTTCAGATCTAGAAAGAGAAAAATGTGACAAAAGACTTTAACCAATCTGAGCTTACATTAAGCTTCATAACTAATTTTAAATGTCAACTTCCAGTTTAGGATGGACAAAATAATTTCCTTTGACTCACATTAATTTTCACATTTGTTTACCCTTGATTCCGTTATGCTGCCTTACAATTACTCAAATAATTTGTTAAAAATCTACCAAAAATGTATTTTACACGTTATTACACTGAATATTGTGTTTTTAGTTCATTTTACACACATTCACATATATGTGTACATAAGAGATGGACAGTATTCCATTTCTCAGGATGCTAGAAAAATATTTATCCTTGTGAATTCTGATATGAATAGACCAGAACTATACTTCTTGAACTAATGTGCAGATCAGAACATAGAAATCTATTGGATCTTACACTTATCTGAATACTGAAATACAGTTCAGTATCAAAAAGTATCAAAATACATTGATTTTGAGATAAAGTACATTTAAGAGAAATATATTTTGAGATGAAAGTATTCAAAACACATATTTCTACATGTATACGTTTTAAGTTTTCTGCAGATTAATGTGGAAATAGGAAATTGAGTTTTTCAGTGAACATATCCACAAATAACAGCCTAGAAATAGACTGCTTTGTTCATCCTTGTTCACCTCCTTCTCCTTCTTAATGTCATTCTTCCTATCATGAGTGTTGTATTCCTACTACATTTGATGTCCTCTCCCTTTCTGTGTGCACTATTCATTATGCTATTTACCTACCATAGCAGTATCTTTTCCACCAATGTCCCACCCATGCCCCACAACCAATCCATACCCTCTGAGGTCTCTGTTTTTATGTGTTTTTTTAAAAAAATATTTTGAATTTTAATTTTTTTCAACTTTTTGGGATCAAAACCTCCGGCATCAAAATGCTCTTATACAAAATCTCTAGCCAACCACTGTATATAGTTCCATTTGCAACATCTGTATGGGAAATGACCGCAAAACACCTTGATGTATGAGGAGGCATAGTGTGGCATGCTCCATCCCCGTCCCATACTCCTGTCTCACGCCCCTGCAAGCCAGCCAGGTGGGCTTGTTGCTTTCTTTCTCACTCGGCCTATGTAGAATACAATAGTACATAAGTCTGAGAAGCTTTGTTGATATAACATAGATGAGGTAAGAGAGGCTCTTAATTGGCAAAAATAGATAGCAGAGGCCAACAGACCATTAGGGAGGGTGTTTTCACACACACTGCTAAGGCTGGGAATTTGGCCTTTGAAGACCGCTGCAATGAATCAGGCTGCTACAAAGCAAAGATAAACAAAGGCAGAAACGTGAGACCCAAAGAAAAAAACATCCCCACAGGTATAGCTAATTTCTTTATTTTCTTTCTTTATTATTTATTTATTTATTACATGTATACCCCACCTTTCTTTTCATCATAGAAACCCAAGGCGGCTTACATATGGTCCCCAGGAGTTCGCCCATCCAGGCTGACCAGACCAGACCTGACCCTGCTTAGCTTCACCAGGGTGCTGGCCTCATATGCCTTCAGACCATAGCCTGGTCACAGGTACAAACCTTCACCCAGGTCCAGGGGCTCTGTTGAGTATGAATAATGGTTCCTAACACCTGCTCAGGGGGCTTCAACACAGACCAGGATTGGTGTGGTGTTGTGGAAGAGGGTGGCCAACTGGGATTTCTCTGTTGTTCTTATCTGGGGCTCCTGGACAGCAGAAAGGAGACGTAAGATAGCTGCGCTCATTAGCTGCTATGTGCTTATTGCCTTGCCTGCCATAAACCACTAAGTCTTTCAAATAAAGCATTGTAACTTTTTTCCCCACTTGAGTGTTCATTGCCTCTAGAATCTCTTGAATTTTCTTGCCTGTTGGCAGCACAACATCTTAACAAGGATATGGTACAGCTTAAAAGGTTCAGAAAAACCACACTAATCAGAAGGCTGGAACAGCTTCTCTATGAGAAGGCATACAGGGTTTTTTTTTTTTCCTTGTTTAGAAAAAAAGTAGTTAAGGGTTGTATCCAATGAAGTCATTCCATTCACCAAAGACTTGTGCTTGTGCAACAGAAATCCCCTTCCATCTCCTCATGCCCTCCCATCCAAATCTGCTCTGATGAGCTGGGGGAACCCCCAGAACAGATTTGAGGGGTGCCCAGGGGGAGGAGAGGCAGGGGAAGTTCCATTGTGTCAGCAGAAATCCTTGCATGAACAGGATGACTTCATTGGATGCAACCCTATGTGGGATATGAAAAGAAGTGGCAAGAGCCCCCCCATCTCTAATTACCTCTTTCAACAAGCCTTTTAGGTTGAGACCTATCCCAGTCTGCATCTGTGTTAGAATTGCTTAATATGTTTTTAATAACGTTTTAACCCTTTTTAAACGTTTTTTAAATGTTTTTAGTGCTGTTTTGTTTTAATGTATTTTAAGATCTGTTTTTATGATGTTTTAAAGTGATTTTAGCACTTTGTTTGCCGCTCTGGGCTCCTGCTGGGAGGAAGGGCAGGATACAAATTAAATAATAAAAATAAGTAATAAAATAATTACATTATGATATTTGCTGCCACAGTGTGCTATGATGGCCTCTAGCTTAGATGGCTTTAAAGGGAGATTAAACAAATTCATGGGGGCTAAGGCTATCTCAGTAGCTACTAGTCATGAGGGCAATGTTATTTGTAATCTCCAAAGGCTTCTTAGTACCATTTGCTAGAGGGAAGGGAGACAGATAGAAACAGAAAGCTGTTGCCTTCATGCTCTAAGGTGAGCTTCCAGAAGCAGCTTCATACTGGTCTAGATAGGAGGATCCTTAGTTTAATTGAGCAGGCTCCTTCTGATGGTTTTCTGTTAGGTTTTCATCTAAACATTGGTAAATAGGTTTATTTATTTTACAAAGAATTCCAAATACAAACAGTTCTTGTTATAATTCAAAGAATTGATTACATAAAGGAAGTTACATGCCAATGTTACAAACCATGCAGGCGAGACTTTTCATGTTCTTTTACCTGTGAATGAATATTGAGTTGGACCTCCAGTGTAGATCTTCTCCTCCAAAGTTGGGCATATGCCTCCATTTTCTTTCTTCACTGCATTACCCCAGGAATTCTTTATCAAAGCACAAGTGTGAACATGTTTGTCAAAGTCACATCGCCCACAGTATGCTGCTTCTTCCATGGATATAGGGCATAAAGTACTAGCTTCACATTCTTCTTTTACCTATAAAAGAATTCCCTTTTAGTCCCTATAAAACAATCTATAAAAACATTCAAAAGTACCACAGGAATTCTCATGTGTCCTCAATATAACACCTCACTGTCCATTATTTTCCCAGGCTTTTTAGCAATGTTACCCTACTGAATGTTTTATTACTTATTTATATATATCCCACCCTTCCACCCAGAAGGAGCCCAGGGCAGCAAACAAAAACACTAAAAGCCCTTTAAAACTTCTTAAAAACAAAAGACTTTAAAACATATTAAAACAAAATATCTTAAAAACATCTTTAAAAAACAACTTTAAAAACATCTTAAAAAGCAATTCCGGCATAGACACAACTGGAATAAGGTCTCTACTTTAAAAGCATGCTGAAAGTGGAAGCACTCGGGTCCTGCTTGCGGGCTTCCCCCAGGCACCTCGTTGGCCACTGTGAGAACAGTATGCTGGACTAGATGGGCCACTGGCCTGATCCAGCAGGCTCTTCTTACGTTCTTATGTTCTTATGACTTCAATAGGCACCAAAAAGCTAACATGAATGGCGCCTGTATCATATTTAAGGGGAGGGAATTCCAAAGTGTCAATGCCACTACACAAAAGGTCTGCTTCCTATGCTGTGTGCAATGGACCTCCTGATAAGATGATATCTGCAGGAGGCCCTCATCTGCAGACTGCAGTGATCGACTGAGTGTATAAAGGGTAAGATGATCTTTCAGGTATCTAGGTCCCAAGCTGTGTAGGGCTTTGTACACCAAAACCAGAGCCTTGAACTTGGCCCAGTAGCTATTGGGCAGCCAGTGCAATTCTTTCAGCAGTGGGGTGTCATGTTGGCAATACTCTGCTCCAGTGAGCAGTCACGCTGCCACATTTTGCACCAGCTACAGCTTCTAGACCAACCTTAAGAGCAGCCACAAATAGAGTACATTACAATAATCCAGCCTGGAGGTTACCAGTGCATGGACAACAGTGTTCGGGCTATCCCGGTCCAGAAATGGCTACAGCTGTCTTACCAGCCAAAACTGGTAAAAGACACTCTTAGCCACTGAGGTCAAGCGACAAAGATGGAACCAGGAGCACCCCCAGACTATGAATCTGCTCTTTAAAAGGGAGTACAACCCCCATCCAAAGCAGGCAATTGATTAATTATCCAAACTCGGGAACCACTAACCCACAACACCTCCATTTTGCTAGGATTCAGAGTCAGTTTATTGGCCCTTATTCAGCCTACCATCGAATCCAGGGTTTGCATAGCCTCTTCCAATTTAAATGTTACAGAGAAATAGAACTGGGTATCGTCAGCGTACTGCTGACACCAGGTCCCAGATCTCCTGATGACCACTCCCAAGGGCATCATATGGGTGTCAAACAGCACTGGAGACAAGATGGTACCTGTGGCACCCCACAGCACAATTGCCAGTGGGCCAAAAGACAATCACCTAATGCTATTCTCTGAAAAAGACCCTGGAGATACGATCAGAACCACTATAAAACAGTGCTGCCAATACCCATCTCACTAAGTCAGCTCAGAAGGATACCATGGTCAATGGTATCAAAAGCCACTGAAAGATCAGGTAAGAATAACAGGGTCGCATTCCCCCTATCCTTCTCCCGATAAAGGTCATCTATCAGGGTGACCAAGGTCAATTTAGTCCTATAACCAGGGCCGAACCCAGATTGGAATGAGTGAAGATAATCTGTTTCATCCAGGAGTACTTGCAATTGCTTTGCAAAGACGCTTTGACTACACCCTAGATCCACTCAGTCAACCCCCCTCAGCAAGCTTTAATAAGCCAAGATGGGCAAGGGTTGAGAGGACACACTGCTGGCGGCATTGTTGCAAGCACCTTGTCCACATCATCAGGCCGCATCAACTGGAACTGATCCCAAGAAGTTGTAGCAGACGTTGCACTGGACACCTCACTGGGGACTACAGTAGATGTAGCTAGTACATCAAGAGTGCTGTGGAGGCGAGCAACCTTACCATCAAAGTTCCTTGCAAACAATTCACAGTGGGCCTCTGAAGGGTCTAAAACTCCATTTCCTGGAGTTGATGTTAACAGACCCCTGACAATACAAAAAGCTCCACTGGATGGTTACTTAAGGATGCAATGGAGGCAGAGAAGTGGGCCGTCTTTGTCACCCTCAACGTCACACAGTAGGCATATTTATGTTTTACTCATGCCCGATCAGCCTCACATTATGTCTTTTGCCACTTGCACTCTAAATGTCATCCAGCCTGTTTCATTGCCCTTACTTCAATGGTTTACCAAGGTATAAACCAGGCTCCACAATGCCGAAAAGGGCATTTAGGGGCAACCATGTTAAGACCCCGATGTACCTTGCTGTTCCACAGCATGACAAGGGCTTCAACAGGGTCACCTGCTCCATCTACTGGGAACTCCTCCAGGCGTTCAGGAATCCAGTGGATTCTATTCATCTCCAGGGGCAGACCATCTTAATCTGTCCACCACCCCTGCAGGGGAGGATTGGAGCTGTAAGTCTAAACTTCACCAGGAAGTGTTCTGGCTACAACAATGGGGTGATATCCACCTCCCCTATCTCTAGACCACCGTTTCACCCATCTGGAGCAAAAATCAAATCAAGGGTGTCCCTTGTTCTATGTGTCAGACTGCTGTCAACCTGACACAGTCCCATAATCTTCATGGAGGCCATGAAGTTCCGAGGGAAGCACTAGAAGCAGCCTCAGCATGGACATTGAAATCACCCAGGTCTATCGTTCAGGTTTCCTCCAATAACACAGCTGAGACGACCTCCACCCGTTAGAGAATTGTGAACCATATTAATAAGACTACATCCATAAGTTGTAGTCAACTTGAAGGCACATAACAACAACAAACCCAATTTTTTCCCACACAGGGCACTTCTACCCCCCCATCTCACACCCAGGGAGGGTCAGCCTTCTGCCAGTTGTAGACTCTCACTCTAAAGGCATCTGGTGGCTTTCTCCTATCGCACAGTTCACTGCACAGGCTCTCACCCCATGCAGGAACCACACACGCACCTTCCACCCTCCCCAGTACCAATCTCCTCTAGATTGGTTTTAATATATATAACGGGGTAGCACCTTCACCCTTGGGACTCCCTAAGGGACTCCCCAAGGGACAACCTCCTTTAGTGTTGCCCCTTCGGTTGGTGATTCCAGTAGCACCACACCTGCTGTCCAAGGGCTGCTGGGATTTAAGCCTCCTGACCCAGCCAGGAGCTGATGCAAGAGGCTGCAAGACTGAATGCAGCCTCTCTCTGGATTCAGGATCAGACAGGGGGTCCCAGTCCTTACAGCACTTACCAGGGACCTTAGCTGTCTCAAGAGACAGCAACCCAAGGGAGCAAGCAAGCAAACACCCAGATACTCAAGTACTCACTCCTAAGGCAGGTCTTCTCCAATCCCACAGTGCTGCAGCTGTTTATGCTGCTTTTATGATTTTGTAGCTTTTATTTCATAATGGTTTGTTTCCAAAATTTGTCTTTCACAGATGTAAAGGCTCTTTCCATCCACAGAAGTCTTTTGATCTAGTGGAGAGATCCCACTGGTGCTGGGAAGGGAACTTTTGTTTATTTCTTTTCCTCTTTTCCTTGCTGCTCCCAGCACCACCTCCTACACTGTTCTGGAAAGTCTTCCAACCCTCTGGAGCAGTGTGAGAAGCAGCACTGGGGGACATAGGGGGAGAAAGGAACTGCAGATTCCTCCTTCACAGTATGACTGATGAGAAGATATGGGAAGCATATGCATTTTCCTAAAATGATATAGATTTTCTTCTGAATATTATTTTCCACATAAGAGTTAGAACAGGTTGCTTTGATGGTGTGTGGAAAGCAAGTCACATAAAATAAAGTAATTCTATTGCACATTTCTAACATACAAGCCTATGTAGAAGCTCCCCACCCCAATTTTTCCTACTCATGCAGTGCTTGTGATTTGTAAATTGTGGTCCATGGTGTATTTTCAGCTTATCCCCAAGACTAAGGCAAAAACAGAGGAACCATTGAATCAGTTGAATCAATACTGAATTGTAGTGTCTCAACTGATGACACAGAGCATACTCATAACTATAATGCCTACTTGGCATCTAGCAATACTTTGTCTCCTTACTGTCCATCCCACACATTCATTACAGTTGCATCAGCTTAATGCCAATTGCTTCTTCCTCTCTCTGCCAAAGAACTCTTGGAATGATTGTTCTGGGAGACAGCTAAGGAACATAGGAAGCTGCCATATACTAAGAAAAACCATTGGTCCATCTAATTCAGTACTGTCTACACTGAGTGGAAACAGCTCCCCAGAGTTTCAGGCAGGAGTCTCTCCCAGTTGTTACCTGGAGATGTTTTGGGGATTGAACCAAAGCAGATGTCTACTCCTGAACCACATCAGACGATAGTGAGCTTTAATTTGGAAGCCTTTCAAGTGCCCTCCTATGTAGCAGCCACAATGTAAAATAAAATTGTTGGTTCACAAAGAAAGCAAATTAGGATAGTGGTCTGTGATACAACAATGTTTGAAGCAGGGCTAGCAGTAGTGTAGTGGCAAATTCAGATGTGCAGGGCCCCTGCATGATAGTCACAGTTACAACCTCTCTCTCTGTTTTTGCTGCTGGGTTGAGAATGAGATCCTTGTTAATGCCTTCTCCCACAACAATGCTAGGAGCCACTCAGCATGAAAGGGGAGAGTGCTAGCTACTGAGAAGTGCCCTCTCAGTGCCTGACTCACCTTCTTTCACTCTGCTCTAATCAGCAGGAAAAGACAATGAAGCATGTTAAAAAACTCTTCTCAGGGGTTAACACACTCCCCTTTCATGCCGATTGTTTTGTAGGATGCTGGAGACATAGGAACCCTGCTGGGACCCTGCTCCCCAAAAACATAAGGTGTCTAAGACCCTCTGAGACCCTGGATGGCTACACCCCTGAAGGCTAGCAGGAATTAAGAATTAGCCACACAACTGAAGGTAGTTGCACACACATACCAGTCCAGCTGGAATACTAACTTTTAGCCCTTAGACTAATCTGGAGTGCTGAGCAACACATCACAAGAAGCAGCTAATCATTATTAATTCCTTTAGAATTCACTGCAATAACATCAATCATGGCAAACTCATTCGGTATTAATATGGATGTAATGTGAAAATGAATAATGCACACAGGAGTTTTTATATTCCTATTTTACAAAAATAGTTATGAACAATGTATTTCTCTTTCCATTGTCAAATCAGAACCACCAAGAGGTTTTCTATCAATTACCTTCATCATCATTCCAGCTGAAATCCTGTCAGAGCAAACATATTTCAAAGGATCATATCCAAGTCCATTACAACATTCCTCGCTCTTTGGAATAAGTTCAGCCTCACAGCATTTTAATGGCACTTGGTCATTCTCTTTTATGTGGGCTTTAGACTCGCCACTGGAAGCTGAGCAGCATATGGTACTTGACATATTCACATATTCATGTCCACAACAGAACATTCCTGCAACAATAAAACATTACATATGAATGCGAAAAGGGAAGAAAGTGGGGGAAGTACAGATAAGGCTATAAAATATAGCATAAAAATGTCAGAATGAGGCAGCTACTGATACAGGAGGGAAAAGCATCTAAAGTGGTACTTAATATTGAATTTAAGATGACCAAACTGATAAGGCCTTTGTTCAGTGGCTAATTGTGGTGATCAGGGAAGATGTGGGCCTCTGCGTCTGTGTACACTGCAGAAAGAAGGTACTAATATCTGCAGTTCGCCACTATATATGCCACACCTTTGATGTTTCACAACAAAAAGTAGCACCAACTGGCCCCTAAACCAGAGGGAAGAGACATTTCTTCACTCCTATAAAAAAATGAGAATAGGAATTGTTCTAGGAATGAGTGGATTCTCTTAATTTTGATCCCTTGTTATTTTGCAGTTGCATTATGCCCTCGGTTCCATTCGTTGTATTGTTGCCAAGAAAGGAAATTTTTGGAATAGTGATCATGGATTTTGTACAGGGAAACAAAAACTTGTTCCTTTAAGCTTTTCTAATTGAAAAATGTTTCCCCCACTCCCAAAATTATTTTGTTGTTGTTGCTTTCCTACAGGAGTACACAAGTGCTTGACTGCAGAGTTCAAGAACAAGCAAATAAATACAAACAAAAATAATAATTAGAACTGAAGAAAAAAAAGGTTTTAGTTCCTTTTCTTTACTACAGGAGTTAATCTCTGTGACAAAACAGCCAACACTTCTGCCAGTACTCTTCAATGCAGACATACAAATCCAGAGGAACCCCAGATTCTGACATCAGTGATTCTGTTCTGTAAATATGCCCATTAAAATGGAATACCAATTTCCTATCATAAATTCAACAGAGGAGGATTTCGAAAGTATTCCTGCTTTGCTCCTATTAGACCGACTATTTAACATTAAATTAATTCCAATTTGTACAGAACAGTGAAGTAATATATATTGCTACAATTAGCCAGGTGCAGTAAACAGTCTAGGTACAATAAACATGCAAAACAGATATATGGTGGCAGCCCCTACCAAGAGCGGTAAAGAGCTCTGTGTACATCCAAACACACACATGTGATGTAAGACACTCCATTTTCTTGGGTCTCAGGCTGTTGTTATATGCCTTCAAGTCGATTATGACTTATGGCGACCCTATGAATCAGTGACCTCGAAGAGCATCTGTCATGAACCACCCTGTTCAGATCTTGTAAGTTCAGGTCTGTGGCTTCCTTTATGGAATCAATCCATCTCTTGTTTGGCCTTCCTCTTTTTCTACTTGCTTTTGTTTTTCCCAGCATTATTGTCTTTTCTAGTGAATCATGTCTTCTCAAGATGTGTCCAAAGTATGATAACCTCAGTTTCATCATTTTAGCTTCTAGTGACAGTTCTGGTTTAATTTGTTCTGACAAACAATTATTTGTCTTTTTTGCAGTCCATGGTATGCATAAAGCTCTCCTCCAACACCACATTGCAAATGAGTTGATTTTTCTCTTATACACTTTTTTCACTGTCCAACTTTCACATCCATACATAAAGATTCGGAATACCATGGTCTAAATGATCCTGACTTTGGTGTTTAATGACACATCTTTGCATTTGAGGACCTTTTGTAGTTCTCTTATAGCTGCCCTTCCCAGTCCTAGCCTTCTTCTGATTTCTTGACTATTGTCTCCATTTTGGTTAGACTGTGCCGAGGTATTGATAATCCTTGACAAGTTCAATGTCCTCATTGTCAATTTTAAAGTTACATAAATCTTCTGTTGTCATTACTTTAGTCTTTTTGACGTTCAGCTGTAGTCCTGCTTTTGTGCTTTCCTCTTTAACTTCCATCAGCATTCGTTTCAAATCATTACTGGTTTCTGCTAGTAGTATGGTATCGTCTGCATATCTTAAATTATTGATATTTCTGCCTCCAATTTTCACACCTCCATCTTGGTCCAATCCCGCTTTCTGTATGATATATTCTGTGTACAGATTAAACAAATAGGGTGATAAAATACACCCCTGTCTCACACCCTTTCCGATGGGGAACCAATCGGTTTCTCCATATTCTGTCCTTACAGTAGCCTCTTGTCCAGAGTATAGGTTGCGCATCAGGACAATCAGATGCTGTGGCATCTCCATTTCTTTTAAAGCATTCCATAGTTTTTCATGATCTACACAGTCAAAGGCTGTGCTATAATCTATAAAGCACAGGGTGATTTTCTTCTGAAATTCCTTGCTCCATTCCATTATCCAACGAATATTTGCGATATGATATCTGGTACCTCTTTCTAAATCCAGCTTGGACGTCTGACATTTTTTGCTCCACATATGGTAAGAGCCTTTATTGTAGAATCTTGAGCATTACTTTACTTGCATGGGATATTAAGGCAATATTTTGATAATTACTGCATTTCCTGGGATCCCCTTTCTTTGGATTTGGGATATATATTGAATGCTTCCAGTCTGTGGGCCATTGTTTAGTTTTCCATATTTCTTGACAGATTTTTATCAAAATTTGTCAAAATCTCAGACTGTGCATTTAGCTATATGTATGTAGTCTTCAACCACACAGTCTGATCAAAGCATCAAGGCTGGTGTTGGGACCTGTTGCTGTGAACTTGCTCCCACACTAATCTGATGGTAATAGAGAGAGAGGAATTCACAATGAGTAATGCTCTGAAATTGGAGGGCCACTGCCCCTTGGAGTAGAACATACTAGGATAAATGTACACATAATTTTACCTGAAATAGGTATCCTTCTATGTTCCCAAAGCCTTGTTAAAAAAAGTATGGTACCTGCATAACCACTGCTTTCTCTCCAAAGTAGACAAAAGTCAGAGATTTGAACAAGGATTGTGCCAGGCTTCCACTTGGCTCTGTACTATAGGAGAGGCTTCTTGGCATGATGCCATCTGGCTTCCCTGGGGCAGCTGTGGAGTCAATTTACAACTCCCCTAGAGAGAGGAAAAAGCCATCTGGAGCCACCCTAACATTCCAGTCCTTTTATTTGTTGTGCTAGTAGCATGTACATTTCTAAAATCATGCAGAACAAAAGTGATAGGAAATGTAATATCACCGAACAGGCTGGAGTGAAATATGTCCATGATAATGGCATCAGTGTCGCAGACAGTATAATGCAGTAAAAATTAGAAGTAATAATAAAGGATGCAAACATAGAATGAAAGCAATCTATAACTAAAGAAATTCCCATTTAATCTTTTTAAAAGATACAGGCTTTTAAAAAATCAGCCATTTTCATTCATTCTTGACTTCTGTAATAATAATACAGGGATCATGCAGTTTACTTCTAACCTGCCATAGACAGTAAGACATGAAACCACATGGTGAACAATATCCTTCTATGTTTTGTGCCATTTCTTTCCATGTATAAATAAAAAAACTGTAGCTCAATGATACAGCATGTGCTTTGCATATAGAGAGCCACTTAGCTAGTTGGACCAACAGTCTGATTTGATATAAGGCAGCTTCATATATTCCTATGGTCATTCTGCATTTTGGGCTGGTCAGAATCCCAGTATTTATGAACTCTCACAATGGAAATCATGTTTCATAAGACGAAGAAGGATAAGAAACATGTCCTGGGGTGTAAGGAAGTGGTTAAAAAGCTTTGAACAGCAAACAGGACAAGCATGCCTTTCATAGAGAGGCTTTCTATATGACAAGGACCAACTTAGCAGGGGCTATAGTATGGGGTATAATTAGTCTAATGGTTAATCCGACCCTTCAAAAAGCTAAAGAATTTAGTTCATGGGACTTACATTCAAATAAATGAAGGTCAGTGGGATAGTAAATGATTCCATATCAGGGTTAATTTTTAAAGTAAAACATTTTAGTCTTGTGCACATGTAGTGCCAAGCAGAGTTGATTTATTTATGAATGGACCAAGTCCATCCTCCTACTTTGCCTGTCAGTTGGAACTGTATTATAAAAGTTTAATATTAAACACAAAGTACTCAGTATTGCATGACAGCTGTGACAGTGGGATGTTGCATAAGTGAATTGTTCCAAACTGATCTTCCCTTTCTGCTTCATGACACAGTTCCGTGCCATCCAACAGCTCTGTGTAGCAGGATAATATTGCATCCACCAATGCTTATAATAGCCAATAAAGCCTATAGTCCATATTGTTGCATACATCCCCTTACGCTACCACATACCACAGTGGTGCACAGCTGCAGCAATCATTGCGTCTAGAGTGTTCAGAGGTTAGGTCTAAGCATGTGATAACTAATCAGGCAGAATTTAACTTTGCCTTCCAATCCTCCAGCCACGAATGTGGTTACATCACATATACTGTTTGAATATTATTGTTTTTTAAAAAGCAAATGCAAACATTTTAGCTCAGAGACACTTTTGACAGGCGAAGTAAAATTTTGATAATGAACCACTTTTATTCTAGGGCAGAAAAAAATGTGTTCTTTCACTGAGAGGCTCGTCTTTGTTTCACTGAATTAAATTTTTCAGCCAAGATTTCTCTCACATAACAAGAAGTGACTCCCTTTCTAGTTTCTTTGGTAAACCATTACTTCTTTAATTATTATCAACCTTGTTCCAGCGTGATAAATTGCTAATTACTTAATACCCTAATCAGCGTTCATTCTTTGCACAGATAAACTGTGACAGCGCCATTAATTTAAATAGTAATTTCACTTAATGGCCAGAACGGCACACCAGATTTTTATGCAGCATTTTCTGAAGACTGCATCCATCACTGCAATATTCTGACATAAAGATGTCTGACGTGCACTAACTCACTTAGGGAGAGCAGATGTTGCCGAGCAGAGTTTGGTAGTAATTCCCATAGTGCATCACTTCAGCATGAATGAGCTGCAAATTCAGAAATAGGCATTCCTCTGAAACCCTGCTGTATAGCCTTTGACCTCTCCCTAATTTATCACATGTAGCACTTGACTCTTGAACCTTGACACTGAGAATGTACAGTTTAAAACATACCTACAATGGGGCAGGGGATGGAAGCAGAATGGAAAATAGGCCCATATATTATTGATGGGTTGATTTACCTTTCATAAACATCACCTTGATCAAGTATTTAAAGGAGAATTACTTTCCAACAAATTGTTAATATTAAAATCCAGACATTTAAGATCCAGAAACAATAAATATGCCCAAAATTAGAAAATATAGCTATTATCTAGAAGCAGATGGGATGCTAATATAAATAGGGGGGGCATGAAACCACAAGATGCTACTCGATGTGTCAAGAATTATTTTAAAGTCCTCTCCACAAATTATCAGAAAGGTTCTGGTACAGTAGTACTAACTCAGCAAAATGGCAAAATTCATGACCTTTGAAAGAAAGACTAAGAGTGGAATTTAACATAGTGCTAAGTCTTTCATTCCGTCAATGCAAGGATTTCTACTTGTGCAATGACTGGTCTTCTCTCCTCCTCCCACATGCACCCTACATTTGTTCTAGGGGTTCTCCCAACTCTCTGGAACAGATTTGGGAAGGGCATGGGGAGTGCACAAGGGTAGAAGAGGGGAGAACTGATGGGACATGTATACCGCCCTACGGCTGCCCACTTACCTAGGAGCAAACCCCATTGAATACTGTGAGATTTACTTCCAAGTAAACTGCACAAGATTGTACTGCATGAGGCTGACAGCACTCTTTGCATGTTTACTCAGAAGTAAGTCTCAGTGTGTTCAACAGGATTTATTCACAGGAAAATGCATGAAGGATTGCAGCCTTAGTGTTTCAAAACCAAACCAGAAAATTATTGCAAATGGCTGCTTGAACTATGGGCTAATCTACATGGGAGCATAACTTTGTACTAAAGACTCTGTTTTTACCTCCATTTTCTATTTGCACTGTCAACAGCAAGGGCTCAATGCCAGCTGTAAACATGATCCTTTCTGTTCACACTAAGGGGAAGGATTGATCACACACTTTCCTAATGCCCATGCCCTCTAATATAACATTTCCACTCCCTCTGGTTACTTGGTAACCGAGCATGCTCAGTTTGTTCTACCAGTAAATTTCATTTTAAAAAAAACCAGTCCAGAAGTGCAATTATTTGTATTTTCACTGGTACAATATAGCTGAAATACCAATTTTTGTTTGAGCAGTGTTATGCTATTGCACACAAGTTAGGGGGAAAAGAAAAATAAGGCAGCGTTTGCAGCAACATAAAAAAGGCTAACAGAATGGGGGAGAGCAGCCAGAAGTTGCTTGTCAGCTTACAGGAAATAAAATGAACAAAGAGAAGAGGAGAGAGTGGGCGTGGAGAGGGGAACAACTCACACACCCACCTAAAAGCATCAGAGCAAAGCATGTGCAAGCACTAGAGATATGGAGTGAAGAGTTTTTTCCTTCCCTTTTTGTATTATCAGAGGATTGGGTTAGTATGGATTTATAGGGGGGGAACTGGGTGATAGCTTCTGTTTGCCAGTAACATCAAGTGCACCATGCAAATTTAAAGGAGATGTGAGTAGCACCAAACACACACTAAACCTTCATGTAGATGAGCCCTACTTCCTTCAACCAGAACACTGGGTCTGGTCATTGTAACAGGATGTTTTATTTTGACATCACAAAAGAGGATACTTAGAAAAGCAAAAAGTGAAAAATAGAATATGGTTTGCTGTCATGGCTTTCAGTAAGCATGGGAATATTTTGGATGGTCACTAAAGCACAAATGCGGGTCCTCTAAAGAATTTTGAACAATGTGCAGTGACATAACCGCCAAACTTAACCAGTAGATGTCTCTGTCTGTGCTAGAAACATCTGAAGTTTAAATGAAACAGAGGAAATACTAGGAAATCAAGGCACAAAATAGGCAATTATAAATGGAAACAAAGCTTTTCTTTGGGTGTCCACAAAGAAGCAGAATTGCTCACAATGAATTATACCACCCAAATCTACTTGACAAGCCCACATCTTCTTCAGTACTTTGAAGACCTTTAAAAGCATATTCAGAGGGCTATATTGGATATATGCTGAATATCATATGTAAGGGTCAAGTTAAATACATGCTTAATATCGCATGTGAGAAGAGGCAGAATCTTTTGTTTTATGACAATCCGTTGCTACTTTTATTATGTTTGTCCAATTATGCTTGTTTTTAACATTTTTATTGTAAGCCACCTTCCTCACCCTAAAAGGCAAGGTAAAATTATGTTAAATAAATAATTTTGGGACAACAGATGTTTGTACTTTATAGACATTTTAAAAATAGAATAGCCTTTTATCTTAAAGGAAACATAACAAAGAATTATTGCTGTGATTCATTGCTGGAGAAAGAAGCCTGATATCAGAATAGCATGTACACTGTTGGTGGCCCTCCCAGTACACCCATGGAAAGTTCTATGGGTGTAGACATCCTGCCAGTGTTATGCCACCAGTGGTGGGGCCCAAAAGAGGATACTCTCTCTCTCTCTTTCTTTTGTAGCAGCCTGTGGATACACCAGTCCTGACTGATGGGGAATAAAAATGGAAGGGACAGAAAAATACACACTCACACACACACACTCTTACCCTGGCTGCAACTTTGGTTGTCACAGTTGCCACTGAATTGTTGCCAAATAGCATTGCTCTGTGAGAAAAGATTCTGTTCCAGAGATAAATACAGGCATACCCCGCTTAACGTTGCTTCACTTAACGTTGCCTTGCTATAACGTACATGCTCCATACTTCCCCATATCCCGCTTAACGTTCATGCGCTTTGCAATAACGTACATTTTATTGGCATGATGCCACTGCCATCTAGTGGTGATTACGTGCAGTACAAGTGAAGACAATTGCTTCACTTCAAGTAGATTTTCACTTAAAGTATACTCTCCGGTCCCATTGCGAACGTTAAAGCGGGGTATGCCTGTACATGAATCTAGCTTCAAATATATATTTGAATATATATTAGAGCTGGACTGACTCTTTGTGGAGGGTGGGGCAAAAGGAAAACATTCTTAACTACTGGGAGGAATTTTGAGAAATTTGGGGTTCGGGTTGGCTTACTATAGTTTAGACAAGATAGATGAATGTTTTTAAATTTTTTCTCTTTTAAAAAAGTCACACAGCATCATTCCCATAGGCATACTGACCCATCCTCCAAGAAGTGTAGCCAGAAGGCTGCTTTTTAAAAAATGAGAAAGCTAAAACAAAGGTAAGCAAATCCACCCAAAATGTCTTAAAGAGTTTATTCTGCCCTCTCCAATCTCTCCTTTTGCATGGAATCATAGAATAGTAGAGTTGGAAGGGGCCTATAAGGCTATCAAGTCCAACCCCCTGCTCAATGCAGGAATACAAATCAAAGCACTCCTGACAGATGGCTGTCCAGCTGCCTCTTGAATGGCTCGAGTGTTGGAGAGCCCACTACCTCTCTAGGTAATTGGTTCCATTGTCGTATGGCTCTAACAGTTAGGAAGTTTTTCCTGATGTTCACTCAAAATCTGGCTTCTTGCAACTTGAGCCCATTCTTCCGTGTCCTGCACTCTGGGACCATCGAGAAGAGATCCTGGCCCTCCTCTGTGTGACAACCTTTCATGTACTTGAAGAGTGCTATCATATCTCCCCTCAGTCTTCTCTTCTCCAGGCTAAACATGCCCAGTTCTTTCAGTCTCTCCTCATAGGGCTTGGTTTTCATTCCCCTGATCATCCTTGTTGCCCTCTTCTGAATCTGTTCCAGTTTGTCTGCATCCTTCTTGAAGTGCTGAGACCAGAACTGGACGCAATACTCAAGATGAGGCCTAACCAGTGCTGAATCAAAGGGAACTAATACTTCACACGATTTGGAAACTATACTTCTGTTAATGCAGCCTAATACAGCATTTGCCTTTTTTGAAGCCACATCACACTGTTGGCTCATATTCAGCTTGTGATCAACGATAATTCCAAGATCCTTCTCACATGTCATATTGCTGAGCCAAGTATTCCCCATCTTATAACTGTGCATTTGGTTTCTTTTTCCTAAGTGTAGAACTTTGCATTTATCCCTGTTGAATTTCATTCTGTTGTTTTCAGCCCAATGCTCCAGCCTATCAAAGTCCCTTTGAATTTTGTTTCTGTCTTCCACTGTATTAGCTGTGCCCCCCAATTTTGTATCATCTGCAAATTTGATAAGCGTGCTCTTTACCTCCTCGTCCAAGTCGTTCATAAAAATGTTGAAGAGCACTGGGCCCAGGACCGAGCCCTGTGATACCCCACTCGTTACTTCCACCCAGTTTGAGAAGGAACCATTGATAAGCACTCTTTGAGTATGATTCTGGAGCCAATTGTGGATCCACTTGATAGTTGTTCCATCCAGCCCACATTTAGCTAGCTTGCTAATCAGAATATCATGGGGCACTTTGTCAAAAGCTTTGCTGAAGCAGGCAATGAATGGTCCCCCCATACTTTTGTGTGCATGTGTTAGGGAGATTTTTGCCACACCTTTAGCATATATATTTCTGAGTTTATGTAGGATAGAAGCAAATAACATATTACACCAGTTCATTTCATTTGCATTGGCTTTCAATTTGCTTCTGTGAACAAATCAGAGTGCTGATTGTGATTATCTATAAAGCCCTAAATGTATTGGAATCAGGTTATCTGAAAGGCTGCTTCTTCCTGCACAAACATGCTTGTGCACTACATTCAACTATTGCATGTTTTGCCACCTTCGAAAAAGTGGCTGGTGGAGACACAAAAGTGGGCCTTCTCAGCACCCAGATTATGGGACTCCCTACTGAAAGAGGTTTGGTTGGCCCTCTCTCCTTTTGAGTATTCAAAGGGTAGAAAAAACTTTTGGCCACACTTTAAGTTTCTAACCTGTTGTGGCATTTTTTAAACCCATTGTTTTGTTGCTTCTCTCCTGATGCTGTCTTAACTGATGTAGTTGATCTGTTCTATTTGCTTTTATTTGTTCTATTTGTTTTTTGTTTTAATTAGAAAGCCACCTTGGGGTAGAAATCTTGGGGCCAAGGCAGAATCAACATTTTCTAAAATAAATACATAACTTAGTAAAACCATGATTAAAAGATTTACTGTTTTTAGTCTACCTCTTCGTGCAGAAAAGCCGTGACTGTGCTTTTTTAATTTATGTATCAAGAAGATAAAGCACAGCCTACAAAACCTGAAAAAGCTAAAAAGGAAATACTTTAAAACCTCCTACATTTACAAATGTATGAATTCAAGAAAAGCAGTTAAGAATACATGTATCTATCCATACACACAGTGAAATGACAAACACTACTTTCATCCCAAGGTACCTGTATTACGCTCCTGCACAACTCATCTGCCCAGAGAGAGTAGTAAAAACATAAACGTTACCCCAGCAGTTCTCTTCCAATAGCATCTGTTAATTCACTCCATTTATAAAATACATATTGACAAAGACAACTGAACAGGGACCGGGGAGATTTGATTTGGTGTGAGAAAGTCAATTCAATGTGATTTTGTTAAAGGGCTCCTGCAGGCAAATAAAAAGAGTTTAAGTAATAAAGTACATAAAGGGATGTTTTACGAGCCAGGCCTTTCTTGTGGCAGCCACACAATGTGCTGCTACACAAAGGGACTTGGTTCAAGAGAATCATGAGGATAATGTGTTATTCCTGCATTGCTCTGAGCTGTGGTTTCACATGGGGGAGGTGGGGGCAAAGACACAAGTGATTTGATCACAATGATGCTGATCAACCATTAATTTATTAGGGAGAGCAGAATAGGGGAGACACAACTACATTTATTTAAATGTCATTTATTATATAACCATCACTACCTTTTAACTTTATGACCACCCTGTAAAGTGGGCTAGATATCCAGTTCCATAGAAGCCTGACGCTTACAGGGAAAGCTGGCAGTGTCCAGTCAAGCAGTCACCACACAGAAACAGGACCTGGTTCAACCACAAGAGAGCTTGTCTGTGCAGGTAGCTAGAGCCAATTGAAGCCTTATTATGTTTATTTATTATCACATTTATATCCCAACATTCTTCTAAGGTGCTCAAGGCAGCATACATAGTTCTTCCCTTCTCCATGTGTGGTAGGTTAGGCTGACAGACAGTGACTGGCACAAGGTCTCCCTGTGAGTTTCATGCCTATGTGCAGATTTGAACACTGATCTCCTGGGTCCAACAGTCTAACAACTTTGCCACACTGACTAACCAGTAGACTAATCAGACATGAAGTGTGGTAATCTCCACCTCTCTGGAGAAGTTGGCTAGCTAGTTAAAGGGCCCTCATCTTATTTTGTAGGCTTTGACTTCTCTGAGGCTGGGGAGACAGAGGTACTGCAGGGGTCCCTCTGACTCACAGGATGGCAGAAGGGCTGTGCTTTCCAGCTGGGGGGGCTGAATAAGGCACAGGTGGTTCTCCTCACAAGAGTCTGCCACTGTGCACTGCAAGATCCCTGAGCCATGGATCATTACATTTGAGTGAGGGAAGGTGCCTAGCCTGTCATCCAGCGGAGGGTTGAATTCAGGTCTTCCTAGGCCAGTTTCAAGATGGTAGCCATTATCCTACACTGGCTCTTAAATTTGTACTTTGTTCCTCATCCTAAATACCTTATCAGTGCTACAGCAAATATCTGAGTTGCACATATAGCCCCAGCTGATGGGCTGAGATGAAGAACCATCTATGCCTATAGTCAAAGCTTGGAAAAGTTACTTTTTTGAACTACAACTCCCATCAGCCCAGTCCAGTGGCCATGCTGGCTGGGGCTGATGGGAGTTGTAGTTCAAAAAAGTAACTTTTCCAAGCTCTGCCTATAGTTCCTTATCCTAATTGGGTATGTGAGCAGAAACAGGAGTATAGTATAAAAATTAAATAAAGAACACCTCCAACCAATAGGTGGTGATGTTCCATGTCCCTAGTGCTTATCTAAGATTCTGTATCTTGTTTTATTTCTGAAAAGTGCAAATCTATGCTGGAGCATGGCTCCTTGGATAACTTGTTTCTCAAAGCAATCGCTTCTGCTGCATGGTAGTTAAACAGATAGGCAAAATGTTCTTAACATTAGTTTGTGGTGGCACTTTAGTAAAAAGCTTTCCCAGCATGGGAGACAATTCATGCTATGGAAAGAATATCTCTAGCATGAACCTAAGACCTGCTTCATACACCATAAATCACTTACATAAGTAATAAGCAGCAAAATGAACATTAGGAAGGGATATCTACACAGGAGATTAGTGTTATGTAAAGTGGCTCTTAGGTAGGAAGAGACTCAGAAGAATATTTATTTGTTTGTTTGTTTATTTATTTACTTGTATATAGTACCTTTTCCTCCAAAGAGCTCAAGATGGTACACATGGATTTCCCCTCCCCATTTTATCTTCACAACAACCCTGTGATGTAGGTTAGGCTGAGAGGCAGTGCTGGGCCCAATGTCATCCAGTGAGCTTTATGGATGAGCAGGGATTTAAAACTTGGTCTCCCAGGTCAAAGTCCAACACTATACCACTTTGCCACACTGGATCTCATATAAAGGGTAATCCTGGTCGAGAGGGGCAATAGCCTTTCATCTCTAATGCATTTAAGGAAGCTTATGTTATACCCAGAAAATGGGAGCTTAGCTTTCAAATCCATGCAGATGGGATAGAATGCTTAGATCCAGTGAAAGAATCTTACATTTTTGTATGAAGATGGCTTCAGCAGAAATTAGTTTTATTATGTTTTCTTTCATTTTGACTGGATGGTATAGTCACTCACCATGTAATGGGGAACTACCCAACAATAGACTGTATGAGTGATAGCAAGCAGCCATGCCAGGGGCATACTTTAAGATACCCTGTCTTCTGCTCCTGTGAAGCCGGTCTGAGTCCCATACTTTTAGAAATGCATGGTGAAAACCCCATAGCTTAGGGGTAATACATTTGCTTTGTTTGCATAATGCTACTACAATAGTACCTCAGTTAACTGAGCCTCCAGAAATGAAGCTCCTTTTAATGAAGGCTTTTTTCAAGGTGAGACTGACCAGCTTTGCTATGCTATGGATAACCTTTCAAGACTTTGTCTTTGCTTTAAGGTGAAACTGACCAGCCTGTATCTTTGCTTTGCTATCAATAAACTGATAAGCCTCTGCCTTTGCTTTGCTAGGATGAAACTGACAAGCCTGTGTGTTTGCTTTGCATTAAAGAAATCTCTTGCATTCTCCCAGGGCTCAGAAGGGAAGGATCCAATAGATTCTGAGGAGGAGAAAGAAGGTAGGGGGAGGATGCTGGGTAGGCACCCTTTAAAGCCTCTGTTGAAGCTTCCCCCACCATCTATGAGTGGGTGTAGGAACCTATCCCTATTCTTTCTATGTTATTCCTGCCTTTGGTACCAACATTTCTGTTAAAGAAGTAATGTCCAGGAATGCATCTACTGTGTTAACTGAGGTATTATTGTACATTCAGTCTCCATCATCTCCGGCCAAAACGTTTCTCATGCAAGTGGATTGAGAAAGACGCCTGCATGAGATCTTGTAGAGATACTGCCCGTTGGAGAGGTCAGCTCTGCCACAGATGGACCAGTGATCCATCTCAGCATAAAGAAGTTTCATATGTTCCCATGCACAATCGGCAACATCTGTGTCATGTTAAAACATGGTGGCCATAACGCTCATCATGTCAGAACTTTGCTTTACAAAGATCCAAGTCATACATTGATTGCTAAAAACTGAATTCATCTTTAGTATCCAGATATACCTCCACCCACCAAGGTACAAATCTATAAAGGAAAAAACAACAACTAAATAATAAAATATAACAAAGTATTCTAAGACTTTATGAAACTATTTCTTAATATAGAGCAAATGATTCTGGCTGACAATGGACAGTATTCAACAATCATGCCCCATTACCACAAGGATTTCTGCTTGAGCAGTGGGACTTTCCACTCTCTCCTACCCCTGCACCCTCCCCAAATCTGCTCCAGAGGGTTGGGACAAATGCAAAAAACCCAAAAAAACTCTTTAGAAAGTTTGACAGCAAACTTTTAAACTTTAAAGTCTTACAATACACTACTTTTACTCTATAACTAACATTTGCTGCAAAATGGCAATGGCACAAGCAAGCACTCTTTGGGGCCACATTGTCCACATTGTCTCACTGTGCAAGGACTCTACATTTCCTTTGGCCCTAAAGTCAGGAATGCTGCCCTAGGGATACTCCAGCACAGTGGTATAGTACATGCTTTGAAAGTGAAAGGTCCAAGGTGCAATCCTGGGCATTTCCAGGTAGGCTGGGGAAAAAACTCCTGACTGAAACTCTGGAGAGCTGCTGCCAGTCAGTGTAGACAATACTGAACTAGATGGACCAATGGTCTGGTTCAGTATAAGGCATGTTCCTATGCTTGTCAGAGCAGGGCACTATTGAGTGGGAGGCCCTGGAGAGCATTGGCACACCCTTGTTGCTGCCCCTGATGCAGCAGCAAAAACAAAAGGAGCAGAAGGAGGAGGGAAGAGATCAGTGCATGGGGGTGGCATACAGGGCAGAAGTGACAGACTGGCCTCAGGTGGCTGAATGTCTTGTGCTGGCCCTGAGGCAAAGCAAAATGTCCATTCCATCCTACCTCCCACTAAGCATGCACGTGGCAAGCTCAAAGCAAAATACATAATTCATAAGAAGCCTGCATTTTGTTTATTCCATGGCACTTTGGATCTAGAGATTCTGCTTAGAAACTCTTCCTAGTCCCTTCATGGAGTTTTGGTTTAATGTCACACTGCACTAACATTTCAGTGTTAGATTCTGTAACTTTATGGCATATGGCAAAAATGAAAAAGCTTTCTTTTCTTCTCTGTAGTATCCATAGATGAGCAATCTGGTAGCATCTGAACCTATTCCTTATGGAAAAGCTAATTCCTTTCTTAAGTTTTGAATCACAAAACAAAGCATATTTCAACAATAAACTAAGAGTGTACCTGTAGCAGGCTGATAGGTTTTCCCTTTATCTTCATCACCACAACAAATCAGGTCTTTGCTTACTATGTGCCCTCCACAACACTGGTGACTGAAGCCATCATGAAGAGCTCCACTGCAACATATCTGGTTCCCTGATGTGGAGTAAGGCATTCCCTGGCAGCAGGAATCCCCAATCCCAACAGAGATCCAGTTTTGTTCTTCATTTGGGCAGCATACTTCTCCTGTAGATTTAAACATAACATGGCAATCTATATAATCTTTTCTATTATTTATTGTTGGCAGTAGCAGTATTAGTAGTAGCAGATTATTATTATTTACACATCATCATCAATGTACATAGAACAGAACGGTTTAGCATAAGCAAAGAGGTTCCTAAGCTTTCAGTCAAACGTTTGACATTGTAGTGGATAACAAAGGAGAGGAAGGATGAGAAAGGCACAGAATGGACGGATGCAAATACAGTTATTTGTACAACAGACTTTATTTTAGTTAAGGGTGAAATTGTCCTTGTACATTAAGCTCTTAGCTAAAATAAAAAGCAAAACATTGGAAGGAAATGCCTGTAATTTCACCCATGTCCAACTTACAATATAAATATCATGAATAGGACAATTCAATTGGGCTCTTTTGGGAGGAAGGACAAGATATAAATTCAATAAATAAAATAAATAAATTGTGCAGAACAAAGCAGGATGGTGCGCAAATTAAGAAAGTTGAGAGAAGAAAGGGCTAGCTGCAGCCAAAAATTTGAGGGGCTAAGATTTAAAAAAGAAAAGGAAATTTACTTGGCTGATAGGACCATAGGAAGCTATCCTATACTGAGTCAGACCATTGGTCCATCTAACTCACTATTGAATTCTGCATGCAGACACTCTACCACTGAGCTACAGCCTTCCCTAAAGAAGGCTGTTATGTCACAGGAGATGGCTTATGCCCATATATTGTTGAACAGTTGCTACTTCAATGTCATGTACCACATTTTGGCTTGAAGCATTTTTGCAATATCTCCCACGTTGAAGGATCTCAGATACTATAGCTGAGAGGTAACTTGAATTTCTAGGATTCTGGAAATTTTTTTAAAAAGGTACATTTCTTCCTCTTTAGCAAATAGTTGTATTACTGTGATTTCCAAATGGTGTTAATTCTACCACAAATTATTAAAGCCCCCCAAGTGGATTTCCAAGCTGTACTAGGTGGAGTATGTACAAGGTTGAAGCTGGAATGATACTACCTGGCAGTGCTGAACTGAATGATTGGCATGAGACTGCATGGGGTACTTTTTTATACTGCTGCTTTATCTCTCCATTTCTTAAAATTCTTCAGGTTGTCATTTTAAGAAAAATCCAATTGAACACAAACCAAAGTTATGCATATTTTAGTCTACATGTGCACCAACTGTCTTTCAGTTAGCTTCTTCTTCAGAACCATCTCCATCAAGATGGATGGAACCACCTCCATCAACCATCTCCCTGAAGGTTAATATGCCACTTGGAGATTCAGTAGGAGACTTCTGACAAGGAAAACGTCTGTGCGTGTAAGCAATCTCACAAATAAGTCACCTTGCTGGAAACCAGCTACGATGACATTCAGGAAAGAACATTGTTCATTTTCTCCACAAACCCCAAGGAGATAGAGAAGTGTGATGAAAGCTAACATTATTTACTTATAGTTTGGAAATTCATCCCTTCCCATCTTTGCTTTCGGATTCATATCTGTATCTTCTGTTCTCCATTCAAGGAAAACACTACCACTCCTTTCCTGACTTCTAAGTTTCATGCCTGCACCAAAGGACTTTATCTCTCACTTTATTAAAAGTGGCCAAATAACATCTGGAAAGTATGCATGTCAAGAGTGCCCTGTATAAATATCTTTATCAAATAAAGTCAATAATAAACCAAAAAGACAAGAACAAATCTTTGGAGTGTAAGAGATATAATCTGTTTAGATACTTAACCACATTTCTCTGCTCTCCTCAGAATCTAATTTCATGACTGAACAGAGTAAGGCCTTCAACAGGGTATGTAAGTTTCATCAATTGGAAATAATACAGATTTTTATATATTTGTGATTTTATAAAAAGGACCATTAAACATAAGACACAAAGGATCAGTAACCTTCTCATTAACCTCTCAAAATGGGATCCATTCCAAGCCAAGCTTGAAAATGTTTTCTCTCTGAAAACTACCATGCAGGCTTACCAGTTAATTGTTATCCTTAGCAAAAAATGACCCACATTAACATTTTGCTTGGGGTTATTAGCATATTTATATATAAAAAAAAGAGATGAAAAAAGTGACCAATATTGTTCTTGTTTCTGCTCTTAAGAAACAAGGGGGAGGAAGAAAACAGTAAGGTCGTCTTTAAAAAAAACTGCTGGCAAACAGTTTATAAATATTCAGTCCTTGAAGCTTAACAAATTGCCTATCAAATTTGAGCTTCTTTTAGAGACAAGATGGCTTGCATCACTGTACTTTTTTGTCCCTATGTAAACAGCAGTAAGCTAGTTAATAGAGACACCCCTGGATGGGTCTAGAGGTCACAGAGATTAATCTTCTTCTTTTAGTATATTGAGATTAATGAGACCAGCAAAAGACTCTCCTTTAGTTCCATGGGACAGCATTTTTTTTCTTTTGGATGACATCATGGAAGGCATTCTAATATTGTGATATATGAATGACTTCTGAAGGCATTGGAATTTAGAATGTGCTGCATAGCTTGGCAGAAATTCAAAGTACTTCTGAGCACAGGGACTGTGTGCCAACCCATGGGTAATGCAGTCAATTTAGCTCCTGACCTCACAGTTGTCTGCAAAGAGTTTTGTGCATTAAACATCCAAGGGAAATCTTTCTTTGGGCTATTATACTTGCTCTATTTAAAAATATGTCAAAAACCTAATTGCAAATAATATTATGAAGGTTGCTAAAAGAAAAATCATTTTTCTTTCATTGCAAGCTCAAATTTGAACTAATAATATCTCAGCATATATTATTTTTCTCAATAATATATCATGGAACAGATTTCATACCACACAGCACCCCATTTTCCTGAGTGTTTACAATATACAATTACAAACACAATAGTGAATCTTGAATCTCCCTACCCCTTTAAATACACTCAACGTTTACACAGAAGTTTGGTATATATCTATACAGGCAAAAAAACTGGGTCTAACCCATTTTCCTTGGTGTCAGATTGCTCTATGCAGACACTGGCTACATTTGGAAATCACTCTAATTGATTGGAAGCCACCCAGAGAACTTTTGTGGCATACAAATGCAGAAAATAAATAAATAGCTTAACATGACAAGACTGAGTCAGAATGAGCGAACCTTGGGCTCACTTGCTCCCCACTCAAATTATGCTGAGTGACATTGACTGGCCCAAGGTCATTTAGTGAACATCATGGCTCAGTGGAGACTTGAACCCATGTCTATCCCAATCCAACACTCTGTGTGCTATACCAGCCTAGCTCTCAGTTCTTGTCCTGTGCCATTCACATATTCTGCTGTTGTAAAGTTATTTATATAACAAATTCCTAACATGTCTTTATGTTGGTTCTTTATTCATTCATTCAATAGTATCATAATGAGCACAGAATGCTTTTTTCCAATATTAGGCAAAAATCACAGCATTTTTTCATTTCTCATCCTGTGATTGAATAAAAATGTTGCTCATCTAATTCGCACTCAGATACAAATGCATATTTCTTCTCGGTTAAAGACTATTGTGCAGATCTGTTCTGTCAAACTCTTGCAAGAATTTCCTCTTACCTGCTAATACCCTTGTGTAATAGCCACTGCAGCACTGATACTCTGGTTGCACAGAATGCACCTGGCCACCACAGCAAACACCTGATGTATTAAGCATAAATTGGATGTATTTGTCTTCACAGCACTGGAAACCTGGTTTATTGTTGTGCAGAATCCCATTACAACACACCTAAAGGTATTTAAAAATAACAAGGACAGAGACACAATGTGTTAAAAACACATTTCTTAGTAGAAAAAACACCAGAAAAGTATATAAAATCTAGAGCAGATATTACTGCTGGAAAACACATGCAATGTTCTTTTACATCACTTGAATTAGTGATTTGGTTTTAACTGGATGATTATTTTATTATGCATTATTATTGTAATATTTTATGAAATTTATACACTGCATCAAAGGGGCAATTGCATTCTAAAAAGATGGCATATAAAGGAATAAAATGTTGTATCATATAAAATCTAATTTCCTTTCCTCTTCTCCCAGGCATTTTAGCATGTGTTTTAAATTGTTTTTATATTGTTTTAAATTTTAAAATTGTGTTTTAAATTGTTTTTAAAATATGTGTTTTAAATTGTATATTTGTTTTAATGTTTTTGATTGCTGTAAACCACCCGGAGAGCTTTGGCTATGGGGCGGTATATAAGTGCAATAAATAAATAAATAAATAAATAAATAATGAATCTTTATAATATAGCAGATCTATAAGGACAGTATGCACTGCATGAATATCATATATGGATCACATATAAAACTATCATGTTAATTATTTATTAGTTTTATTTCTACCCTGTCCTTCATCTAATCAGACCCTAAGGTGGTTTACACTATCCATAAAATACAGCAATAACATCTAAAACCAACATTAAAACATTATACACAGCAGAAGGACTCAGCAACTCCATAGTATTCTGGTATCAAAACATGGTTTCCATTATCAGCACTCCCAAAAAGTCTGAGCAAATAAAAATAAAAATGCCTTAAACTGCATCAAAAGTCGTCAATGAGGGGGATGATTGATCTGTCAGTTATGTTCATCATCTCTACAATTGATCAACTAATTGTATGTGGGACTGGATGAGGACTAATATAAAAAGACTGAGCCCAAACAAAACTACGGGTGCTGTTGGTAGAGGATTCTTAGAATTGGGTAGGCAGCCGGTTCTGGATGGAGTTGCACTCCCCGTAAAAGAGCAGCTGCATAGTCTGGGCATAATGCTTGATCCAACTTTGTCACTGGAGGCTCAGATGGTCTTTTCCCAGCACTGGCTGGTTTGCCAGCTACAGAAGTTCCTGGACAGAGATAGCTATCTCTAACTAATGGGGAATTTTATATATCCACACATATAAAACATAGATATTAAGAGGGTATATGTTTTAGAATCATAAGGAACTAAGCAACAGGCCAGAGGTCTTTTAAGACCACAAAATCCAGTCTCACAGAGAGGCAAGTGAAGTTCAGCCCGAACCTCTTAACCCTGACTTCATTTTATTTCCTGACTTCATTTTATTTACATATATACAAGTCCTATAGGTTATATAGGTTAGGAAATATATTCAGGGAACCCTAAAATCTTAGTATTAAATTCAGGCCTGTGAGCAAAACTTGGATAGCAGGCAATTCAACTTGCTGTGAACTCCTGTTCTTGCCAGAACTTGGCCGGTGCATGACTTACGTTTATTAATTAGTGTATTCTTTAAACCCAATCAGCATTTAACCTGTGTAAGCTGTGATTGATATATTATACTGTTTTGATCCTGGGAAATGGTTTCTTGTGTAGAGCAAGGATGCCAACTAGGGAAAAAATCTTGTAACAAGTAACAAAGATTTAATGAGAGAAACGGTGAGGTTTAATAAGGATTTTTAAAATAACTCGGTGTGTTTTCTCACTTTTAATAAATAGAATGCAACTTGGTAAGTGGGTATTCATGGTGAAAAGGTATTTCGAGATGGTTTGCCTTTTCTATTTCTCTGAGGCTGAGAGACAGGGGCTGATTCAGAATTACCCAGTGCCTTGTCTTAAATGTATGGTCTCCAGGCACAGTACTGCACCTTAATTCTAACCCTTTCTCTATAGCTATGTATTCTTATAGTTAGGAATAGGATTTCTGAGAAAATATAAGAAATAAGAACCCTTATTAAAATTGTAAGTGCTCATAAACTTTCGGGCGCCCTAAGCTAAGCCAAACCCAACCTGGCATTGTTAAGGAACATGTTAGCCTGGCCGATCAAGAACAATGGAACAATGGGTGTACCGGGTTTGCTTGAAGGCACATTCACAATAGTAACTGGTTTCAACCGGCCTGGTAGACAATTAGTCCAGGTGGACAGATGAACATGGTGATATCAGTAAGACAGACAGAAAATTGGAATAAGAAGAATATTACCTAATGCTTTCTGATTGGTTTGGAAAGATCGCAGAGAGGAGAAACTGTGATGTTATGTGGGAAGGAACCTATGAGATTGGTGAACTAATGTCACATGCTGTATCTGTACTGCTTAAAAGAGCTTGCACACAGTGCCTCAGTGCAGTCCTCTCCAGACTCTTTGGGAGGCTGACCCTGCATATGCTTGCAAAAGAATAAAGGCCTACCTTTTTGCTTCAAGCCTGTGTCTTCAAATTTCTTCAAGGACCCCCAGTAAAGGATCCCATAGAAGAAAATTCTCCATCATAACCGTCTGTTAGATTATTGTAACAAGCTCTGTATGGAGCTACCCTTAAATATGGTCTAGAAACTTCAGTTAATGCAGAATGCTGACTGGGGCAGTGCATAAGGATTATGTAACCCCAATCCTCAAAGATCTTTATTGGTTGCCTATTCATTTCTGGGCTGAATTTAAGATGCTGGTTTTAACCCATAGAGTCCTAAACAATTTGGGTTCTTAGTTCTGTAGGGGAGGCTCTTCTTCTCCCACCACTAGGTGAAATTCATAGTGACATGGGATTCAGCCTTCTCAGTGGTAATGTCCCGATTATGGAATGACCTTATCCCAGATGTTTCCCTAGTTGCTGGCACTTTGGCACAAGCTTAAACATGTTTGCTCATGCATTTATGAGATGTTAGTCTGCTGCTGCATTTGGCAGTTTTATTTTTACCTGCTCTACCCGGATTGGATTATCCCTGTTTTATATGTTACTTTAACCCGCCCTGGGATTGTTTGATGAGGGGCAGGTTCAAAATGTTATTAAATAAATAAATGCTGAAGATTTGCAAATGCATCTTGGCCCCCCACACACTGTAAACAACTTTACTTTAAGAGTCATGTTCTCAACACTATCTCAAAGCAAATAGGTAGGTTTAAACTTTGCAGGCCAGCTGGTCATTTTGGCCAGAAATATGAATTCAAGAATGCCTCTCTCAGGGATGTATACAGGGTACAATAAAGTACATAATGGATTGTGTCTTCCACTTCTCCCAAACCACAAGGACACAACTGTTTCTTATCTGGAGTGTTTAAATAATATCATTATTATGATATATTGTTATAATGATATAAGCATAGTCATGATTTATCTATCCATATTCTATTCATTTATTGCCATGGTTTCCCTTTGGCATCACAACTGTTGTTGTCCTCCCCTGCCCCTCCCCCACTCCATAAAGTGTTACAGTCTTCACTTGGTGTTTTCCTCATTTCTGTCTCCACCCTTGTCCTTCCTTCCCTTGCCTCTTTGGTTATCTTCAGTCCCTTTCCCTTTGTTTCTCATTCCTCTCACACCTCTCACACCCTCATTTTCATGTTCTTTTTCATTTAAATTCAGAAGTAAGTCTTGCTTAATTCATTAGGACTTCACCCAGGTAGATGTGACCAAATGTGCCTCAACTTCTTCCCAAGGCTGCCCCTTAAATTCCACTTCAATCCCCACCCCATGCCTGCCTTTGGAATGCCTTAAGAAGTCCACCATGATGACCATCTATGGCAAATATAGTAGAAAGGTGGGAGAGGAAATATCTCACCACAATGGAGATGACCTGTGGGTCTATTCAGTCTGCTATACTGGTGCTAATTTTGGCTGGGCAAGTTCAAGGTAACTTTAAGGCATCTCCTCTTCCTCCTTAGGTATCTTTAAACTGGACTTCAAACAGAAGTCCTCAGCAAAGTAGAACATATGGCCACCCTACAATCTATTGATTGAAATGTTACCATTGTTGGACTTCAATCATATTTTACAATAATGATTTCTTTGTTAATATGAACCTTTCCCCCCCCCATGTTTCCCAGGAAAGTTTAAGGTTTTGGTGTTAAGGTGAGTAGAATGAATTTCCTATTTTCATAAAGGAGAAGTCTGAATTAAAAACTTCTAACTATACAAATGAGGGTTTCCCAATGTGAATACTTATGTCGTTACGTTATATTAAAGTTTTACTTTGTGGCATATGATCACTTATTTAGATGACACACACACATACTTTTAAAAAATAATATTTGCATGGAAATTATTTCTGAATAGGCCTTTTAACTGAAAACTTCTTTCTGTATGTTGTTGGGATGAAATATACGCATGAACGATCAAATAATTATTTGTATCCTTGGATCTGTGCAAGCAGGCTAGCATGATGTATACATAACACATACTGAACAGTAAGTTGAAACATTGTAAAACTCAATCTCAGAATTTACATTAATTTCATTTTACAAGGAACAGTTATCATTGCTAGATAGAATGGGTACTTCCTAGTGTAGCACAGACACATAAAGGATACCTGGTTGATCTTTTCTTTTTTATTAGCGGTGAACCAAAATAACTCACATACTTTTGTTTTCATTTTTATGTGGAGCAAAATCTCCTGCATACATAGAATATTGTCCACTTGTGTTTTATACATTTGTTGCTGACTTTTTAAACATCAAGTTCTACCTCATCAGCAGTTCAACATGAAATGTGAACGTTAAAAAAATGCACTGTGAAAATAATAGTAATAATAATAATACATAAAAATTCAGCTGATTTTTACAAGGGGTAAAATGTGGATTGGTTTTGCATTGCCTGATGTTTTGCATGTGACCCATTTCATGGCAATTCTGGAAAAGGGACACTTACTATGGTGGTAGCAGCAATGCTGGTGACAGGTCTCCTTTTTTAACCCTCCCCCCCAAAGAGTGAAAAGCCAACTGTAGGGCTGCAGTACCATGATTCCTCCAAGAATGCCCAAATTGTCAAAAAATAGTTCAGGGGCCAACCCCCCCCCTCCCAATCATCCTTTGATTTCATGGGGTGTGTGAAACAACTTCCCTTTGGCAATTCAGCTGAACTTGTTCCAGCTGAGTTCAATACAGCTCTAATAGCTCTTGATTCCAAGCTATAACTAAGCTAGTATTAGATATTCATTAATAGGCAAAAAATCTTGCAGTTTAAGAATGTTACCTATAGCCAATAGATATTTCTATCAAACTTTAAAAAGCAGGGAAATTGGGCAGCTATAGTGAATGTACCAGGGGAGCAAGAGATCTGACCTCCTCTCTGAGATATTGTACTGCCCTACAAATTTGTCAAAATGCAAACACAATTTGGGTTGGTCTTTCACAGTCCAATCCACTTCCTGTGTAGCTTGGAAGAATTTGGTAACATGTGCCTCTGAGCATATGATGAGTTGTGGCAACACCTGCCATCTCCAAAGATGGAGAATTATATTTTTGTATGTTTGTTGGTGTTCTTCTTTGATTCTTTCCTGTGTTTCTACAGAGAATCTAATCTAGAAAATTTAATTCCCCTCATTATTCATCCTAGAAATCTGTGTCAAATTTATTTTTATTAATTTCAAAGCCTTTTTATTGGTCAATGTCATATGATGGTGAAGACAGCCTTTGTGTTTCAAATTGGAGGTTATGTTCCATTTTTATTTTGGGTTCATTAACAGTTCAATCTGAAACTGCAGTCTAATGTAAAATCAGACTGATTACAATATGTTGCTACTTCAGCAATGACTCCAGCTGTTGGAAAAAAGAGGAAGCATGTTTTCAGCCTGCTATGTTTCAACCACTTCATTTAAGGCAAGGTGGGCACAGTCAATTAAAAACATAGAGCACACCTAGAATTTTGCTAGAATATATTTCACCTCCCACTGTTTTATCTTGTGCAAGCTGAGACACTCCTCATGTCCATTGGAAACTATTCTGCAGAGCAGTCAGTGCCATTATTTCACAATTGTTTTTGAAGCTTTTTTTTTAGTGTTGCAAAGTGTTGCTGTACTTCACATATTCACAGAAACAGAAGCAAAAGAAAATGATTTACCATAGGAAACTTCACTAAAATTGCAAAGTAAATCAGACATATTTAAAGTGACCATCTGAACTATATCAACTGTCTTAATAATGTTGTTGCCTCTCTGCTAAAACAAGATCAGCACAGCACATGTCTTCCTTCTATTATTTGGGTTGATTGCAGGTGTTGCCACCACTCATCATATGCTCAGAGGCATGTTACCAAATTCTACATAGCAAGTGGATTGGACTGTGAAAGGTTTTTTGCCTATTCGTGAATTTCTCTGCTTCTTAATCCAGGAGGTTAGAAATGGGATCCTCTGCAAGTTTGCTGAGAATGGATTGATCATTTGCATGCTTATTGAGTTCAGTGGGATTTACTCCCCTGCAATCATGCTTAGGATAGGTGAAACTGACCACAGGGGATGGGGAGCAGAGGAGGAGGGAGGGGAGGAAATGCAGAGGAGAGAAGTGGGATGGGAGCAGGCAGGAGGTTTGATCATTTGCATGTTTATTGAGTTCAGTGGGATTTACTCCTGTGCAATCATGCTTAGGATAGGTAAAACTGACCAGGGGGAAAGGAGGGACGGCTGGAGTGGGCAGGAGAGGAGGAAGAAGGAAGAAAGGAGGGGAGGAGGAAGGGAGAGGAGAGGAGAGAAGGAGGGGAAAGGCAGGTCTGATCATCTGCATGCTTATTGAGTTCAATGGGATTTACTCCTATGCAATCATAGTTATGATAGGTAAATCTGACCATGGGGGAGGATGAGGGGGAAGGGGAAGGAGGACAGGGACAGAGTGGATTGGAGGGGACAAAGGAAGGGGGAGGGGAGGGCAGGTTTGATCATTTGCATGCTATAGAGTTCAGTGATATTTACTCCTGTGCAATCATGCTTAAGATAGGTAAAACTGACCATGGGGAAGGGGAAGGGAAAGAATGGGATGGGGATGGGGAGGGAGAGGCAAAGGAATGGGGAGGGAAGGGGCAAGAGGGAGGGGATAGGAGGGAGGAGAAGGGAGGGTGGGTTTGATCAGTTGCATACTTTTTGAGTTCAATGGGATTTATTTCTGTGCAATCATGTTTGAAAATGGAAATTGACTGCGTTCAAGTCGATCCTGACTTATGGCGACCCTATGCATACGGTTTTCTTGGTAAATGGTATTCAGAGAAGGTTTACCATTGCCTTCCTCTGTGGCTGAGAGGCAGTGACTGGCCCAAGGTCACCCAGTGAGCTTCATGGCTGTGTGGGGATTTGAACCCTGGTCTTGCAGTCTAGTCCAACACTGACCCGGGGAAGGGGCAGGGAGGGTAGGAGGAGGGGGAGAGGAGGAGATTGGGTGGGTGGGCACTGGGCAGAGGGGGGCCCCTTTCCTTTCCAAAAGGAAAACATTGTGAACGATATCATTGATTTTCAGCATTTCCCTCACCTTTTTATTCTACAGCAGGCACATGTAGCCTCCCACCCAAATTTAAACCAAAGCTGTGTCCCTGGCCATATCCACAGCAGGCCTTTATTTCCCTTTAGACAGTCATGGCTTCTCTCCAAGAATCCTGGGAAGTGTAGTTAGTGAAGGGTGCTGAGAGTTGCTAGGAGACACCCTGTTCCCCTCACAGACTTTCAATTAGAGTGGCTGACTGTTAAATCAGTCTGTCCACTGGAGCTCTGTGGAATAGGAGTCTCCTCTCAGCACCCTTCACATACTACACTTTCCAGGATTCTTTGGGGGAAGCCATGACTGTCTCACATGAAATCAAAGTCTGGTATGGGTGTGGCCCCCTGATTAGGCAAGCCCAGCAGCTGGGACTCTGGCTTTTAGAACACTGACAGTTGGTTCTTACTGAGCATGCCCAATATTATCATTGAGTTCAAGCCAAAATTTCTTAAATTAATTAAAAATCAGCCAGGCATTTTTTTAACTTTTAAACTGCAGAAGATGAAGGTCAGAGTATGGGGCAAGGTCAGTAATAGGACTACAGGAACTCTGTGAACACGGCTGATTTTTAATGAATTTCAACAGATTATGAGAACTCTGACAGAAAAAAGTCCAAAAGGGCTCTGGGGTTTTCTCTCTCTCTTTTTACACTTTGAACTCTCGATTCTCTCTGACTGTTTTGTGTATCACCATGAAAATTTACATGGTTGTTAAGCAAGCATTTCTGACTTCAGGACTATATGTTTTGTAAGGTTTTGTTGTGAAATGAGCTTATGGGAAGCATCAGAATTTTCAATTTAACATTGCGGAATGTGAAAAATCCACGCTGGCTATAGTATATATCCACTTTCGTGGCTGTATAATTACAGAGAAAGTATGTTCCTAGATCTGATTTTGAGCCTAGATATTTACTGTGGGTGTCAGCAGTGGCTATGCATGCTTCACTTACATCTCAGCTGGGTTACTGTAATGTGCTCCATGTGGAAAAATGTCCAGAAACTGCAAATGGTCCAGAATGCTGCAACCAAGCTGCTGGCTGATGATGATTATTGGGAGCATGTGACTCCCTTATTTGAACAGCTTCATTAGCTGATTTGTTTCCAAGCACAATTCAAAGTGTTGGCTGTGACCAGCTTGTGACCAGGTTTCCTGAAGGACTAGCTTCTCTTGTAAAAGAGTATTAAAATATTCAGGAGAGACCCTTCTCTGTATCTAACTTCAGAGATATATGTAGTACAAGTGTTAAGAGGGCAGCCTCACTGACTGTGCCCTGGCTCTGGAACACCATTTCTGATTGGTAGCCTTCTGCTAGTAGGCAAAGACTTTTTTGTTTAGACAGGCCTTGTGTTCTCCCACTGCTCCATGAAGTACACTGTGATACTCTCCATGACCATCAATCGGCTGAAGGCAGGAGGAAAGCCCAAATCTTGTACATATCAAGCTCTGCCATCATTCTATACATGAGGGATGGGGACCCTCAGGACCTCTGTTAAGCCCTTGGACCTCTTACCGACCCTGCTCTGTGCCCTCTTTAGTGATTTTACCTGGCTGGAATGTGTCCTTGAACTGTGATAATACACCCACCACTGGTTTGTGGCCGCCAAAAGGTTGTCCATGAGGATTTGTGCCCTTCAGACTGAAAAAGGTTCCCCACCCCTGCTATAAACAAACCCACTCCATTCTATAAACACAACTACAGCAACGAACTGATTTTAAACTGGTTTGAAGTGACTTCCTGATCCTGGAGCAATATTTAAAAATATATAGTTTTTTTAGAATATAAAAAATCCTGCTAAACATCTCTGGATTCCCCAAAAATGAAAATTCTGAGGGAATGATAGTTAAGCCAATTTATAGTACAGACAGCCCTTAACCCTTCATATTTTATCACTAGTTGGTTGCGGTCATGTCTAATCTCTGCTTTGCTTGCTAACTGGACATGTGGCTCCTTTTTAACTACTCATGAAAAAGAATTTTCTCTTTACAAAGTAGTATTTTTTATATCTGTCATCTTGTTAATTTCTAAAATCTAAATTCTATACAAGAAGAAATAAATGTAGGGGACCAATCACTGCTCCCCACCCCTTTGGCATTTGCAGACAAGGTACTGCAAATGCTGAAACCACTGACAATCCAACTTTCTCATTAGGTAACTGGATACTCTTGCTCATTAAAAGTAGATGGTAAAGGAACAAGCTGTAGTGTACAAACAGGGCTGGCTCTTAACTCAGTGCTGGAGCTATTTTAAAGTGAACTAAATTATATGTGAATTGGGACACAGCTGTCAATCAGTTGCTGATTCATTTCCTTGCCCGATTCATTTCCAAGCCCAGTCCAAGGCATCAGAATGAGTAAGTCACATGCCCCAGTGTGGTGGCTGAATAACACTCCAATACATCACTGAATGAAAATGTCCATTATGAAGGTGAGGATTAGCTTTCTAATGGCAAAGATGAATTCAGTCCTATTTTATTTTCTTATTCGATCCCTCCTCCTTTAAATGTCTGTATCTATAATTCACCCGTCAGTCTATCTATCTAAGCCCAGGTGAGATCAGATTCTTAAGTACAGCCTTCTATGGCTCGGCCTCACATACAGCCATCAGCTCATACGTTTAATTGAAATGTATGGCACCAAGAAAATCTTTATCTATACTTTGGCAGATTGATGGTGCAACAGCGACCGTTATCTGTATTAGTGGAAACCAATTAACTAGTGCATAGCATATACAGGCTTGCTAAGGTTCAGTACCATTATTCCTTTAGGCACTAACATTATTCACGTGATTAGCCCCACTGAGTTCTTCTGAGCATGCAAGGCAATGATACGATGATTTTCACATTTCCTTCTGTAATTACAGGTGAGATGCTAACAATCAAACTGAGTGGAAGATAAAGAAAATTACAGAAATTTACACAGTTTATGAAGCTGAGCATTTTATGAACATATTCCCGATTCTTTTATCACAGAATGACAGAAATCACAAAAATTTGTTTCCCTGAAAAGGCAGAATTGCTGCTTTAAAAATCAGAGGTGGAAATTGTCCAAATTCTGGAGTTTAATGCATACAAATTAGTAAGATCCAAATCTTACAAATTTGGATACATTAAAATTCAGAGCCCTGACTTCACATTTGGAACCTCTTTGTACCCCAGGGCAACAAAAGAACTTTCCCCACTTATTTTGAATGATTACAATGCTGCACTTGGAAGTAAGTGTGACATACTTCTGTCTCCCTCTAGCAAGTGTGCTTACCACTATAACACTAATCCTGTCTTGTTTATACACCCCTAATTTTCACTGGTGTTAATTTATTCCATTTTATATGTATCTTCACACCTTACTTGCTAGGAACTGCTATCAATAGAGTAGTGTCTTTCCATAAGGAATCTGAGATTTGTAGAAGGGACACTTTTTGTCTGGTGTTTACAGGACATATTTTCCTCCCCACCCCCATTGACCATAAATAGTATAAAATTTAGGGAGAACACCCCTCCAAGCTCCAGGATGCGATAATCTAGCACCAAATGCACTTTCATTATACAAGATGATTGAAAATGCAACTGGGGAAGGGCTGTAGGTCAGTGGTAAAGCATCTACTATGCATGCAGAAGGTCCCAGGATGCCCAGAATCTCTATGTAGCACTGAGAAAGACCTCTGTCGGAAATCCTAGAGAGCTGCTGCCAGTCAGTGTAGACAATACTGAGCTAGATGGACCAATATTTGGACTCAATATTAGTTTCCTATGTTCCTAACTGCTAGCATGTTGTTGTTATTGTTGTTGTTATGTCCCTTCAAGTTGATTACAACTTATAGCGACCCTATGAATCAGCGACCTCCAATAGCATCTGTCATGAACCACCCTGTTCAGATCTTGTAAGTTCAGGTCTGTGGCTTCCTTTATGGAATCAACCCATATCTTGTTTGGTCTTTCTCTTTTTCTATTCCCTTCTGTTTTTCCCAGTATTATTGACTTTTCTAGTGAATCATGTCTTCTCATGATGTGTCCAAAGTATGATAACCTCAGTCTCACAATTTTAGTTTCTAGTGATAGTCCTGGTTTAATTTGTTCTAACACCCAATTATTTGTCTCTTTCACAGTCCATGGAATGTGTAAAGCTCTCCTCTAACACCACATTTCAAATGAGTTGATTTTTCTCTTATCCACTTTTTTCACTGTCCAACTTTCACATCCATACATAGAGATCAGGAATACCATGGTCTGAATGATCCTGACTTTAGTGTTCAGCGATACATCTTTACATTTGAGGACATTTTCTAGTTCTCTCATAGCTGCCCACCCTAGTCCTAGCTTTCTTCTGATTTCTTGACTATTGTTTCCATTTTCGTTAATGACCATCCCAAGGTATTGATAATCCTTGACAAGTTCAATGTCCTCATTGTCAACTTTAAAGTTACATAAATCTTCTGCTAGCATAGGGCTGTTAAAATGGAGGAGTGAATATGGGTGGCCTCTGATATCAGCTGCCCTTGGATTCTCCTAGTGCCAGTTTTTTTTTGATCAGTTGATACATATCAATAGCCACATCAACACGTCAGCAAAGAGTACACATGTTTGCCTATCACACTAATACAGTATATTGAACAGTTCTCTTCCTAGTATGGTGTTTGGACACTTTTGGATGGACATTGCATTTCTGATTAGGGCAATTAGGGTTAGTCTGATCTTGTCTTGCAACTTCACTTGTAATGGCTTAAGATAACATGTTCGGAAACTCTCTAGTCTACCTGAGGAATAATTTTGTCCCAGCTTCCCTGGACAGACAGTACATATGCATCAGCATCAATGGTTTTCATGCTAGGAATCAGTCCCTCACCTATCCCCTTGCCATTTCTAGCAACTAAGTGAAGGGGCAGTAAAGAGGGCTGAGTTTGCAGCATGATGGCCATGGAAAGGTGTGACATTTTCACGCACCATCCTATACCTTTTATACTTAATGGGGAACACACCATAGCTCAATGGTAGAGCACACAAACAGGAAGAAGGTCCCAAGTTCGATCCCTAGCAACTCCAAGTAAAAAGGATTAGATAGCAGATTATGGGAAAGACTTCTGCCTGCAACCCTGGAAAATCACTGCGAGTTAGGCAGACCAATGATCTGAACTGGCATAAAGTAGCTACCAAAGTAACAGTATTTTTTCCAGCATATTGCAGCAGTTTTAGGGGTAATGCAACAATTCCAACAGGCCTTAGACTGATGTGCAAGACAACGCTGACAGCCTTACCATCCCCCTTTTCTGAAACAGATGAACTCTACAGACTCTATAGAGCTTGGGCTGGCCAAAATGCTTACTAGAGGGATCAGCTGTGCAATTAAGTTCCCCACAGGGAATTCGGTCACATGGCTGATTCAGTAAGCTTAAAGTCATAGCCTATCAACTGATGGACAGTGACTTAAACCCTATTTTCTGCAGGGATCAGCTGGATGATCAAGTTCCCCACTGCATTGCTTATTGTCTCATAGGTAAAGGCAGGTGGGCATGTGGGGGAAGTGGAACATGTTTTGGGGGAAACAGTCCAATGGGCCAAATTGGGACCCGTGCAAGGTTCCCCATTCCTGCTACAGAGGTCTCCTCAAACCACAGGCACAACTTTATGGCTAGCTTGTTAACACTGCTGAGGAAGTGTTGTGTCCAGTCAAAGGGAGAGTTAGATCAGGGAGGGGAGTCAGATGAGAACGAGGCTCCTTGGGGAGCTGGTGGAAGGGAGATGAGCAGGAAGGGTTCTGGCAGCCCTCAAAGTCCCATGTCCGGCACTTCCACCAAGGCAGCTTCTGCCCTGCCTGCAAGTCCAACGCCCGAGCAGTTGAGAAGTGACTCTCCAATTGTGCCATCTACTCCTGTGCAGGAATCCCTGCCAAACACTTTGAACGCTTCCCAGACTATCAGCATCCCGCTTCCAGAGGCCATGTTGTCACCTAGCGAAGCCCCGCTGTCGGATGGGCCTGCTGAGACTCGCCCCCCTCACCCCGTGCAAGGAGGCATGAGAAGAGAGACTTTCAAAGAGTGAAACTCAGGTGGAGCCACCACTTATGCACAAAACCCTTTCCTACTTAAGCCGGTGTCTTCCAAGGCACAAGTGCTGAGTCAACTCTCCCCAAACGCTGCAGAGACAGCTTAGTTAGGATAGTTAGGATAAGCAGTGAGTCAGAGTAGACAGGTGAATGAAGCTCACTGCTTTGGATGTAACCATGAAAATGGAAATGGACTGTTTTCAAGTCGATCCTGACTTATGGCTACCCTATGAATGGGGTTTTCATGGTAAGCGGTAGTCAGAGGGGGTTTACCATTGCCTCCCTTTGAGGCTAGTCTTCCCCAGCTGGCTAGGGCTTGCTCAACTTGCCACAGCTGCACAAGCCAGCCCCTTCCTTGAACGCAACTGCCAGCTGGGGGGCAACTGGGCTCCTTGGGACTACGCAGCTTGCCCACGGCTGCACAGGTGGCAGGACACATAAGCCCTGAGCCACTCACTGTGGGGGTGATCTTTAGTTGGCCCTTTACACCTAGGAGACACAAGCGGGGATTTGAACTCACAGACTCTGGACTCCCAGTCAGGCTCTCCTCCCCACTGTGCCATACCAACTATGCTTGGATGTAACCATAACTCTAATAAAAAGAGGAAAAGACATCACCTTGCCTCAGTCTGAATTCTTCGTCTCTGGGCAGGATAGGAAGGGCACAAAAATGTTTAAGAGCCAAACACAGGATCATCTCTTCCTTTCCTAATTTAATTTACACTGTTGTTGGAACAATATGTCTTCCATGTTAAAGTGCCATAAACCACTAATCTTCTCTGACTTTTTCCCAAGAAACTCCAAATGTAACATTCCTGAGACAACCACTTGTTTGCTCTTATGTACCTCATAAAGAGCTTACCAATTTGCTCCTACTCAATACATTTATCTGAAACTCATTTATCTACCTAGCCACCATTTGTATGCTTGATTATACTGTTGCATAGCTCCCTAACATCATCTGCATAAGAACATAAGAACATAAGGACATAAGAAGAGCCTGCTGGATCAGGCCAGTGGCCCATCTAGTCCAGCATCCTGTTCTCACAGTGGCCAACCAGGTGCCTGGGGGAAGCCCGCAAGCAGGAACCGAGTGCAAGAACACTCTCCCCTCCTGAGGCTTCCGGCAACTGGTTTTCAGAAGCATGCTGCCTCTGACTAGGGTGGCACAGCACAGCCATCACGGCTAGTAGCCATTGATAGCAACATGCTATAAATGCAACATGCTATAAATTGCAAAATAGGATTTTTGGCAGCATTTTAAGACAGCTACTATCTGCATTGGTATGAAGCTCAGAGGATATGCATTATCAACCCATAAAACAGAATGTATTCAAGGATTATGTCATATTCCCGGGGGGGGGGAGCCAACATACAGAAATCGGTAATGATCATCATTATCTCATCCTCTTATATTTAGGTGCAGCAGCAGCCAGGTTATAAGGTCAGTATTATCTCATCCTCTTTTATTTAGGAACAGCAACTATGGATGGCATAATCAGGCATAGGGCCATGTATGTGCTATCCTAACCTATATAATATATTAAAAAATCATTTCTTAATTGTTATCTGTACAATGGACCTGACTTCATTCTGTCTAGGTTAGTAGGAATTAGGGATGGAGGAGCAATCTGTTTTAATGGATTTATACATGAAATTTGACCTTGTCCAAGCTACTTTTGCACTGGCAGGTGTTTATTCAAACAAAGACCCAACTAATTGTATGCCAAATTACTGTATATCCCCAAAACCAATTTCAAGCCCCATGCACTACTATATGTCCAAGGCATAATTTGGTAAATATTTTTATATAGTTATCTATGCATTGTTTTATTTATTTATTTTATTTTATTTTATTTATACCCCTTCCTTCCTTCCAGCAGGAGCCCAGGGTTTTATGTATCTGTTTATGTGCTGGTTACTTTAGGAGACCTGGTGTGTATATGCTATAATATTATATGTACAACAAAGTGTATAACAACACACATAATCATGCACATAATATGTGAGAATTGTTTGCATTTTTAGCAGAATCAGGGGGAAAACAACACTTACTGGGATCAAGGAATGATATGGGAATTAGAAAAAATCCATGTGAGTAAACTCAAGATTGAGATTTTCAGAAATCTCATAGCAGAATAACGCTGTACAAAAGAGGAACTGGAGTCCCTAGGACCAGGTCTTAAAGTGAAAAAGTTGATGTGGTTGTGCAAACATTTGTTACACAGTTCTAATACCAAGCACCACAATTTGTCATTAGATGGTAGAAAACGTCTAGACGTACTCTGGAAATAAGCAAGAATATGCTTATGTTTATGTGTGCCAGAGAGTGGGAAACCTAGGAAACCAAAACAGAAATAATAAAATTCTGGAGGTGGACTTGAGTAACTAAAGTAGATCTGAGGAATCATCTGATTTTTCACTCACCACTAATTACTAGTGGATTAGCAAACCTATTCAGACACTCACAGCACCATGTACAAATTCAGACCATGCTAAAAATGTGGAGAAGGCTTTGTTATGAACGTCTATTAACCTGAATGTCTTTACTAGCTGGCACTTAAACAAGTCCTCCAACACCAATTTCAAGGTACTAGGAAGGCGGTATGGATTCAGACCGTCCTTCAATAGCCAGGTTTCAAACTATTCAGGCCTTTAAAGGTCTTATCTTGCACTGTGAATTGGGCCCATAAACATACTTGCAACCAATCCAACTGGTACAATATAGGTGTAATATCTGATTGCCCAGTCCCAACCAGAATCCAGGTGGCTACATTCTGTACCAGATGAAGTTTCTAAACACTCTTCAAAGACAGCTCAATATAGAGTACATTGCAGTAGTTCAGTCTGGATGTGACAAATGCATGGATAACTGAGGCAAAATCAGACATTTAGCATACCTGTCAAAGTTAGTAAAAAGTGCTTCTGGCCACAGCTGCCACCTTCACCTACCCTGATAGGGATGAATCCAGGATGACCTGCAAACTATGAACTGAGATATAACCTGAGTCATGGAAGCCATGAAATCCTGAACAATCACAGACAAGGCTAGCTCAATGTGAATTTTGAAGTCCTCCAAGACAATCAGCCTTGTGGTCTCAACACAATATTTGAGATCACCTTCCAGTGCTCAGCCAGGGAGACTCTTGGGCAGTGAGATGAAAAGTACAACAGAATATCTTTCCTATTTTGGACATCCATCACAAGGTATAGACACTCAAACCTAGTTGACTGTTGGACAGAATACCTGACCAGGAGAAGTGAATTCCTATTTATCAAAGCTGGCACAGGCCAGATCAGCACATTCTTCCACAATCAGGTCTGTAATAATTGGTCCCTTGTGTCCTTGGCCAACCTGGTATTTAGCACAACCACAGGGAACTGCAGGCAAGTTCCAGAATTACCAAGGTTGGGAAAGGTGATGAAATGGAATCAGGCCTGTAGTTGGGGAGAGGGGAAATGGGGGCACCACCACCACCACCATCCCCAATGTGTGCTTCACATCCCCTAGGGTTTTTTTGGGAAATTGTCTTTTATTTCTAATTTGTGACATGACAGACAATGACAACCTCCATTTAAAGAATGAGACCTCATTTTACGAACAGGAGCAATTTAAGAATAGATTTTTAATGTCTAATGTATTTGTATGTCTATTTTGTAAGTCGCCCAGAGTGGCTGGATAACCAGCTAGATGGGCAACTAATAAATTCAATAAATAAATAAATAAAATAAAGAATAAAGAATAGGATCCTCTGAAAAATTCAGTGAACAAGGCAGGGAGAGGAAACCTCATATGGAAGAACCCCCAAAGTCTGCTCACTCAAGACTTTCCTTGACTGAGGGTGGATTTTTCCTAATCACAATCACCCTACAATTACTTTAATGATTCCGAAAACCCACAGCCTGCATAGTAACATGACCCTTGAAGAGTTCAATATTGGAACTTTGTATTATGGGGTAGAGTTAGACTCTACCCCTTGGACTTTCCTTTGTTCTGCTTTTCATTTTCAGTTGTACTGTCTACCAAGCCAGCAAAAAAGAAGCATGTTTGTTTGCCTACTGTAAGAAGTAAGAGTTTGTTTATTCTGCTGCTATTATAACGAGTACAGCAGCATTGGGTGCTTATTGCTAAACAGTGAAATAAAAAGATAAATAATCTGAAAAAATGGCTGCCCTTTACTCTTTTAAAGCACTCACTACACTCACAATCATAGTGATTTTCTTCTTTTTCTTGATTACTTGATGGCAAAGGATGAAAACAACCCTAGAGGAATAGATATATTACGGTGTGCACTATAGTTAGTTGGCTGGCTGGCAACCTATGCTTTAACTAAAGGCCTAATTTCTGATTTTCCCATTACGTGCAGCTCAGCATGAGGCCTCTTCAGAGTTCCTGGACAGAAAAATCAACCCAGCAACCAGTAAAGAAAAATTCCAATTGCTTTCCACTATAACTCTCCAACTGCTTAGTTAGTCCTTTATATAGCAGACAGTTAGAAAGTTTTCCCTTGATTGTCCAACAGGAAGAAAAATCTAAAGCTCAGGAACAAGACTAGATGAAGGGACTACCTTTCCCTTTCCCTGCCCTGGCCCACACATCCTCTATGCTGGGGTGGGGGATTGGCTGGCACTATGTGCCTATAACCCCCCAAATGCCACCCTAGAAATATGGATGCCACTCCTAAAATGGAAGGCTGGCTACAGGGTTGAGTGCGTCTGTAATTGTCTACAGGTTCTGTAATTGTCTACAGTGTCTGTAATTGTCTTGCTCATCTTTCCCTCCAGTATCTCTGACCACCCACCCACTGCCTTTGCACCCTCTATCCTGTATCATGTCAATACAGGCCATCCCACTGTGTAGTCCCACATCCTTTCCCCCCAGAAACATAACTCAACACTGAATGGAGAGAGAAAGAAAATGAGAAAAATATATAGCACCAATTGTCAATAAAAAGGCCCTCGACCTTGGTCAGCACAGGAAGAGGTGCCTAATTTTGGCTGGCCTAAAAAAGATAAAGGTGTCCTGCACTTATAGTGCGAGTTGTTTCCGACTCTTAGGGTAACGTCTTGCGACGTTTACTAGGCAGACCATACATATGGGGTGGGATTGCCAGTTCCTTCCCCGGCCTTTCTTTACCCCCCAGCTGGGTACTCATTTTACCAACCACGGATGGATGGAAGGCTGAGTGGACCTCGACCCCTTTTACCGGAGATTCGACTTCCTCCTTCCGTTGGAATCGAACTCTGGCCGTGAGCAGAGCTTCGGCTGCGTTACCGCCGCTTACCACTCTGCGCCACGGGGGGTTAGCCTAGTGGGCTAATAAAAGCAGCTTAGGTTACGAGAAGTAGCCTGGGCCTCAGGTTCACCATCACTGCACTAGAGCCTACTACTGTTTCTTAACTCAAGGTCCTCACTACACTGGGGGCTTCACTCAAATTTCCAAGTTTTGTGAGCAGATTGTTGGATTGTCTTCAGAAGTGCTATACTGTGCTCTAGACATAGGATCCTCTGGATCCTGTCCTGCATCTTTGAAAACCTTTGACTTGTGAATGAATTTTGATTATGCAATGTCAGAACATCCATAAGACCTGCTTGCCACACTCAAATTAAAATCAAAATCAAATCAAATTTCCCCAAATGTAAACAAATCTTGTTTTGATTTGAATCTGAATTAAAGTAATGAGATGATAGGTTACTTATCTTGAATGTTGCTAACATACATTAACTCTAATTGAAGGACATCAGTCTCAAGCATAACTTACTTGACCACTAAATCTACATATCAAAAACAGATATGAAGGGCAAAACACTAAAATGCTACCAGCTTCTCTAATGATATAACCTTATAGGTTAGCTTATGTATTACACCCAGCTCAACTTTGAAGGTGCACACTAGAGTTGGTTAGACCTACATTTCCAAAGACTGTAACTGAAATGATCGCTTTACTGTTTAAAGTCCTGGATTACAAGGCACGTAATAAACATTTATATTTTAGGAAACCAAGATCTGAAACTTTATCTTAGTGGAAACAGAATGTGAATGCTACAGCTTTGACTGACCCTTCCCACAGAAGGATGTCATATAAGGCGTTTATCATCCAGAATATTAATTGGTTTCTTTCACCTCTAAACATATTCTCTTGCTCTAAAAACACCTTATTAACACAAAAGATTGTATTTCTTTCTTTCATTTTATTTGGTACTTCTCTGCCTTGAATGAATTGCAGTTTGGGATCAGTTACATTTTTGATTAATTAAAGGCATGCTCATATACTCAGCTTTTAAGAAGTTAAGTTCATAGATTTGCTCCTACTCTCTTCACTTAAAATCAGAGTCCTTCAGATAATATGTATACAGAAGAATCATGGTCTGAGGTCTCTGTTGCACTGTAGCAAAATGTACGTCACAACACTGTACAAATCCTTAATGAAGGGCTGTGAAGCTGATGCAGAAAAATATTTTCCTTCCTCCTATATTGCTTTCATAATGCTGAAGGGAAAAAATAAGCAAAAGGGGGGTCCATGATTGGAGAAAGCATTTTGCAAGGCATTCCACTGACATACGCTCTTGTGGCACTTGTATCCTGTCACTGAGGCTCAAGAGCACAGTGGAAGTAACCCTGGATCAAGTAGTATAAGGGACATGCTTTGCCCTGGAGGAGCATGAAGAAGAAGGGGAAAGGAAGGCTTCCAGGCTCTCCATTTCCAGGAATAGCATGGCTTATTCTTGGGATGAGGAAAACCACAGGTGAGCTGGATCTGAAGAGTTTTTTTGTTTGTTTGTTTTTTACCCTCAGTGGACTTTCTTGCACTACAGATATTAAATGGTACTATATGGTACTGGTGCACTTGCGTACTTTTTTTTCCTCACAGTGGCATTCTTTCCCCCTTCCTTGAAGCCTCCCTTTTTATAACACTGTAAACTAAGAAAGCAAGTCTCTTCTAGGCCCTGCTGAATTATGTATTTATTTAAAGCACTTTCAGGCAAATTCCTCCCAAGGTGGCTCATAGCATGATAATTTAGCTTCCAAATAATTTATAGGAAAAGCCACTTGCAATACTGCCAGTCCAGGTTTCCTTTTGCCACCCACCATATCAAGTTAAGTGTAGCAATTTACAGAGTGGCTGACAACTTTTTCAAACATCAAGGACTTGCTAATTATAATCTCAAAGAAGACACTATGACTGGAATCCCTCAGTTTGTCCCCTGATGTGGATTAAAATCTGAGCCAAAGAAAACATCTTGTGCTGATTGCTCCTTAGGAGGACTGCACTCAGAAAAGTTGATTCTGGAGGACAAATGCTCCCTCCACCACACACACGTGGTTTCCTCTTGCCCCAAGAAGCAGTTTCACCCCAATGTAGTCTTTCTGGCTTTAAAACTGTTCCTAGGTGGCAAAATGCCATCTCAGGGGAGCCTACTCTATTGTGTATTGTAGAGGTGGGGTGGGAAAAGCATCCCAATTTATCAGTAACTTTTATTAATTTCTTCATGCATTTGGTAAAATATGTCACAATTGGCAAGGTCAGTGTGGGAAAGGAAAAAGAGGATGGGAAGTTGGTGAGCAGCCTGAGGCATCATTCAGACTACTCCTAATACAGAACATGAAAGGGGTGCTCCATAGACCTCGATCTCATGGATTTTAGAGAGAACAGGGAAGAGATCAGGCTTTCCTCAGAGCATGGGTAGATGTGTGAGTTATGTGGAGCAGGATGGTGCTCTGAGCAAGAGCAGAATCACACTAACATACAGCAAAGTAGGCACAGACAGCCTGCTCTGTCTGATCCAAAGTGTGTTAATGCCTGCACTGGAGATGGTAGCTAGCTAAGAATAAGAACTCAACCTACTGTAGATCCTTTAAAATTTTAAATTTAAATATATAAATACTGCAGTTCTTTACATCTATAAAACGGCAGTTTCATATTCGTACTTCTGATCTGTTCACAAATACATGCTTGCCTTCATGCTTTTTTTCTCAGCTTATAACAAACAATCAGTGTACTAAGTTCACTAAAATATTTGTACTGGGTTCAATTCCCAAAAATGTTATAATGAATATTTAAACTTACAGGTGAGATGATAAAGGGCTAAACTTCCCAAATGCCAAAAGCAAAACAAAACCATGGCTGTGTCAGCTGCTGTAATTTATATTTTGATGTGAATCACTCAGATAACTCACTTTCCTAATTGCTGTCTTGTCTGACAGCAAATCTTATGAACACATGCCATCATTGTATGTGCGATGATGCTGTTGACAAATAGGGACATTATTTCATTACATTAAATCTTACCTTCAAACTAAGTGTTTTATACCTCATTTGTCAATAAAAATCTGTGTACACACTCCTATTCTCTGACTCCAATATTGATCCAACCCCTAAACTGCAACTAAGATGACCATTAATCTACAAATGACCATAATTTAGAAATATTTCTGACAAAGCATGATAAGCCCACGTTCAGAGTTGCTCATCATTGTCACGTAAACAACCACCCTCTTGAAGATGAAACTACTAAATGGATTTGCTGTAAAGTGGCATCAAATCATTCAATCAAGAAAGTCTCCAAAAAGGCATCTAATCATCCCAATAAACTAATATTTGCCATGCAGATTATGATAAATGATAAGAACAAAATGCACTAGAGGAAGCACAATAAGCATCTCACTTTTTATTTTCAGGTTTTCAAATAAACATAGGTAGCACAATACTGTTGGAAATTGTTCTGCATCTAGAAGCAGCCAAATAGATACTGTTATGAGCATGGGGGCTGGAATGGATGGTCCCTGTGGGTTCCCTTCCAGCCTTTGAGTTGGAATCCTGTGCCTTCGGGCAGGCTCTGCTGGCCACATGAATTTCTTTTGTTAAGCTAATTGTGTGGCCACGTTGTTATTGGGACTTTCAGGTGCCCAGCAACTGGTGAATGAGCCAGGAAGATCCTTTTGTCATTTAAATTCTGCAGGAGAGCCTTCCCCCCTCCTGGCGGCTAGCAGAAGCTTGTGCTTGGAGTGTGTGTAGAGAACTGTCTAGAGAAAGACTGGGAACTGGAGGCAGGCAGAGAGGCTATCCCTCTGCTTCATGGCTATAGGATGCCTTCTGTAACACTGATAGAAAAGCTGGATATAGGACTGCTGATGCCTTGAACCCCTCCATCCTAAGCTCAGGTTGGAATGTGTGTAAATAAACAAACCATATTTCATAAAGACACCACAGTCTCTGCTGACCTTCTTCCCAAAGGAAACCAAACCCTGAATGAGAGCAGTGACCCCGGAAATCTCACCGCTTGGAGATTGGGGAGGCGCACAACACTGGTGTTAGAAGTGGGATTGAGTTTCCTAGAAAAAGCATTCAGAGCAAGGTGTGCCTGAGTCAAGATGGAGGGGATAACAGCAACTCTCCTGGAACAGATGAGATTGATGTTCCAGCAGCAAGCAGAACGGATTGAGAATAGTGAGCAGCAACGGCAAAAAGAGCGCCAGGAGGACCAGCAGCAAAGGCAACAGGAGCGGCAGGAGCACTGGCAACGAATGGGAGAGATATTTGACAGCATCTTTGGAGAGGAAAAGGAGAGCCCGTATAAGGATGTGAGAGCCCTACCTGATCAGCTGCTACGGCGGGTCGAGAGTGACCCGGTAGTCCAGCTGCAGAGCACCCAGACTGGGGTGGCTAAAGGGATTCAGAAAGTGAATGGCAGCTGGAGGGATTGGACTGTGAGGAGTTGCAGTTAGTAGGGGAAGAAGTTTTGATTGTCCAGGAGCCTGCCGGGGGGAAGACAGTGGAAAGCTGGAAGTGAATGTTGGTGTATGTGAGCAAGTATTTGTTTTACAAAGGAACTCTGTCCGTGAAGGGTTAATAGCCATATAAGCTAAGATAAGCATCAGGTGTGATTAATTAAGGGTGGGAACACGCCTAGTCATCCTGAGTGCTGGAGCAATAAAAGAAGGAAAGCAGCACAGTGTTAATGGGTGCAGATGCTTTCCGTATCTCTCCAAACACCCGCGGACTGATCACTGTCTGAGTTAAATGCTGCAAGTCTGATGAGGACTGGTCGTGCTGCTGGGAAAGCGAAAGGATGACGAAGGCACACAGAACCTCTAACTGTGCTACTGTAGAAATCCTGTATATAGACTTTTGACTGTATGTATCAAGCGTTTGCTGTTATCTTCTGTTTACTTTGTGCAATGTCTGAGTAAAAGACTGCTTATAGCACAGACACGTGTATCCTGACTCTTTGTGTATAAGAGGAATCCAGAATAACTCCAACAGTGAAGCCCCAAGAGTTGAAGGAGGACAGGCTGGAAAATGAAGAGGAAGATGTCTCAGAAGAAAGTGGGATAGAGGCTGGAGAAGGGATGCTACTGATAGATGTCTCTGGTCCATGTGAGCCTGCTGCTAAAGAAGTAGTGCAGGAGGAAGAAAAGGCCTTGGAGAAAGGTGAACTAGAGGCAGAGCTTGGAAATAACTCGTTATTTTTAACGAGTTACTTTTAATTCGTTACAATTTTAAATAACGAGTGGGTAATTCCATTACATTTGGCAAGTAACGGAACGAATAGTAATTTCCCTACTTTTCAGCTTCAACTTTAACGTTTCCACGTTAGGTTGGACGTTACTTGGGGGCGGGAACAAGGGGAAGTCAGCTCCTGGCTGTGATTGGTTAACACAAGACATGTGCCTCACACTGATTGGACCTCTGCGCAGACTGTCTCTTCCCTCGTGATCTGTGTTAGGAGGCACGATAGAAGAGATGAATAGGCAGGGGGAGCCTGCTAGCGTCTGACTCTGAGAGGAAAAAATGGACGCCGGAGGAAAAAGCCAGGGCAAAGAAGGCAGAATGGCGAAGAGCTGTGGAGGTGAGTGACGATGATTTGTGTGTGTGTGTGCCCCGGTGTGTGTGTTTTCGGCTGGAGTCTCTGGTTTTGGGGGGGGGCTCCGGCTCTCTGGCTACCACCCCTTACTCTCTGGACTCTCCACTTCAATTTTTAAAAAAAGTTTCTAGGTGGTCTAATTCCCGAGATATACACCAAAACGTAAACCCCCCCTGCACAACTTTTTTTAAAACAGATCATGCTCTAGCTACAACTCCCATCAGCCCAATCCAGTGGCCATGCTGGCTGGGGCTGATGGGAGTTGTAGTTTAAAGTAACTTTTCAAAGCTCTGGCTGCAACCCCGCCCTTTCATGATTGTGAGTAAAGTGCAGACTTGTGTTTGTGTTGTAAATCTCTCTCCCTCCAACCCTATTTTTAAAGAAATTAGGCAGGGTTTATCACAGTTTTTATTATGTAGGAAACTAATACTCATTTTTTAAAAAAATGAATGAAGTTTATTTATTTATTTTTATTATTTTATTTATATCCCACCCTTCCTCCCAGTAGGAGCCCAGGGCAGCAAACAAAACCACTAAAAACACTTTAAAAATCATAAAAACAGACTTTAAAATATATTAAAACAAAACATCTTTAAAAACATTTTTAAAAGCTTTAAAAACTTTTTTTTAAGAAAAAATTTAAAAACATATTAAAAAGCAATTTCAACACAGACGCAGACTGGGATAAGCTCTCAACTTAAAGGACTTGTTAAAAGAACAAGTTCCTTATCACTTGAGGCTGCAGTTTTCCCTAGTTGAGTAAGCCCCATTGAATACATTGGGACTTGCTTCTGAGTAAACAAACATAGGATTGCACTATAAATATCTTTACAGGTTATATAAATAAACATATTTGATAGTCATGCTTATATAAATATTTTCATAGAATCATAGAATAGTAGAGTTGGAAGGGGCCTATAAGGCCATCAAGTCCAACCCCCTGCTCAATGCAGGAATCCAAATCAAAGCATTCCCGACAGATGGCTGTCCAGCTGCCTCTTGAATGCCTCCAGTGTCAGAGATCCCACTACCTCTCTAGTAATTAGTTCCATTGTTGTATGGCTCTAACAGTTAGGAAGCTTTTCCTGATGTCCAGTCAAAATCTGGCTTCTTGCAACTTGAGCCCATTATTCTGTGTCCTGCACTCTGGGATCATTGAGAAGAGATCCCGGCCCTCCTCTGTGTGGCAACCTTTCAAATACTTGAAGAGTGCTATCGTATCTCCCCTCAGTCTTCTCTTCTCCAGGTTAAATATGCCCAGTTCCTTCAGTCTCTCCTCATAGGGCGTTGTTTCTAGTCCCCTGATCATCCTTGTTGCCCTCCTCTGAACCTGTTCCAGTTTGTCTGCATCCTTCTTGAAGTGCAGAGACCAGAACTGGACACAGCACTCAAGATGAGGCCTAACCAGTGCTGAATAGAGGGGAACTAATACTTCACATGATTTGGAAACTATACTTCTGTTATTGCAGCCTGATATAGCATTTGCCTTTTTTGCAGCCACATCACACTGTTGGCTCATATTCAGCTTGTGATCAACAACAATTCCAAGATCCTTCTTGCATGTCGTACTGCTGAGCCAAGTATCCCCCATCTTATAACTGTGCATTTGGTTTCTTTTTCCTAAGTGTAGAACTTTTACTTCCACCCAGTTTTGTCATGCTGTGTCCCTATAAGTATCCAATTGCATACTATGGTTGTACAATACTTCCTTTACATTTTAAGTATGCCTTGGGGTAGTCATGGTTCTCCATTGTTTTCATCCTGAGGGGCAGATAGGCTGAGAAATGGTGAGTAGCCCATGGTCACCCACTACACTTTATAGCTTATTTTCATTTTGAAAAATTAATTAGAACAATTTACATGCAGGCAACATTTATTAAGCGGATTCACACAATATGTGTAAAGCACATCCAACTCGCATTTAAAGCGCATGACTTCCCCTAAAGAATTCTGGGAAGTGTCATTTCCCCCTCACAGTTATAGTTCTCACCACTCTTAACAAACTGCAGTTCCCATGATTCTGTGGTGGGATTCATGTGCTTCAAATGGGTGTTGAATGTGCTTTAAAGGAATGGTGTGGATCTGCCCTAGGTATGATGTTCATTCAAGAGTGAATTGAAAAGAACAATTTTAAAAGATACTTCTTACTCTTACTCATTTTTCAGACCTCTTTCTGAAGTAAAGGGTCAAATCTGTAAAAACATTTGGAGCAGCCACATTAAAAGATAAGGGCAGGGTATTCCAGGCAGGGGGTTGCCAACCCTGCTTGGATATGGATGTCTTTGCAGAAGAACCCTAGTCAAGGTTTACCAACAGCACAGTCCAAACTATATCTACTTAGAAGTCAGTCCTGTTGAGTTCTATGGGGCTTAATCCCTTAGTAAGTGTGTTTAGAATTGCAGCCCTCAGGAGCCTCCATCTTTACTCCCCAAAGCTCCCATCTAACATCTCCACAACACTAGGCTCCTTTGTCTCTGCTGTGGCCTTCTGGTGACTGCCCTAGCCTGAAGGCACTTAACCCTTCTTGCTGAAAGCAAGTAGGCTAGATTAAATGTTCCCTACCCAGGCTCATATATATAAAATATAAACGGCATTTTGTCAAAAGTACTTTTGTCTACATTTTATACCTCATCCTTGGTTTTCCAAGCTTGGCATGGAATGCTTCTCATACAGAATTAATTTGAAATGCTGCATATTTATTATCATAATCATCATATTCAAAATAAAAAATATATGTACCGCCTTCAAGTTGATTCCAACTTATGGTGACCCTATGAATAGGGTTTTCATGAGGCTGAGAGGCAGTGACTGGCCCAAGGTCACCCAGTGAGCTTCATGGCTATGTGGGGATTTGAACCCTAGTCTCATTTTGTTCTCACAACAACCCTGTGAGATAGTAGGTTAGACTGGCCCAGGCAGGGTTATTCAGTGAGCAAAAATGATGCAAATAGGATCTCTTTTAATTGTGCTATCGACCTGCTTACTTCCACTCTGACTGGGGCATCTTGCAGCATGGGGAAGAGATGGGGGCACATCACAGCTGAAGTTCACCCATATAGGAGCATTATCTCTTGTCTATTACAGAGACGCCTGTTGCAGGTTTTGCTGCTGAGAGCAGCAGTCAGTTAGTGCGGCCACTTGAGTCACAGCTTGTTGATCCTGAGGAGGCAAAACTAGAAAGTGAGGTTCAGAAAGGAGGCCCTGTGCACGAGGAGGAGGAGGGCATGAAGCAGTGCCAGTTGCCCACAGCCACATCTGCAGAACAGCAAGTACCATGGTTTGGCTTTGAGAAAGCTTGTACATTTGTGAGCCAGAGTGGGAAAAATGTTGTTGTACGATGCAATTACTGTCTTCCAAGGATCAAAAATCTGAGATCAGCTGTTTCCCCTTCATCCAATGTGAAGAAACATTTTGAGGTAAGCCTTTGTCATGCTGGTCCTCAAAGAGTGTCCATTGTCTATTTATGTTTAAATTGTGAAGTTCCTCTTCCATTTTTTCTTGGATTCATGCTTTGTTCTTCTTCCTCAGAGGGCACACTCTGAGAAGCTGAGAGCAATTGAAGAAGCAATAAAGGCAAGGAGACGTGGCCTTCCTGAACCAATGCATGACACCCCTCCTCCCAAAATGCTGAAGCAGCAGCAGACAACCCTTGAGAGGTGGGGATCTGGCAGGGATCTGCTTCTTCTGGCAGCCTGCGTACACCCTCACTTCAAACTAGATCGGCTGGAATTGTGTCAGGCCACCACCCATACCAACTAGTAAGAACATTAGGGAAGCCCTTTGGGTGGATTACTCCAAGGGAAATGTTGTCTCAAGGGAGGCATCGGAGGGCTTAAGGTGGTAGGCAGGGGCTGGGCCTTTTCTTCCTGGGGCTCCTCATCACAACCTTGGGTTGCTGCAGGTAATCCTTAAGGGTCTGCTGTGCTGCCCCATGAGTGTGGTGACTTGGTCACCTTCCTACCTTCCATGTCATCATCCACAGGCTCAGGCTGGACCCTGAACCAGGGGACATGACGAGCATCAGGAAATGAAGAGCAGATGATGGTTTCCTAACATATATGTGTTAACGTATCCTCTCTCTTTCTTAGATACACAATGGAAGCCTTGTTGAAAGCTGAAATAAAGATGGGTGTACTTAATGAGGACAGTGATCAGTCTTCAGATAAAGACCAGGAAGGAGATGACTTAGAAGATGACTTCTTTAACTTTCTGCCCCAGGGCAAGAAGTCAGCAGTGGACACTGCTGAGGAGGAACTGGTGAGGTACCTGAGGTCTCCCAGCAGGGAAGTGTCATCACTCCATGGCTTTCCACGTGTGCTGCAGTGTTTTTTACAGCACAACACAGGCATGCCTTCAAGCACCGCAGTAGAACGCCTGTTCAGTACTGGTGGCAACGTAATGACTGTAAAAAGACATTCCTTGTCTGACATGCTCTTTGAGCATCTTGTTCTTTTGAGACATAACAGAAACATATTATAAAAGCATTTCAAGTGTAAAATTTGATTTCAAGAGTTGGGGTATCTTCATTGCTTGGGGGGATGTGAGATTCTGTTATGCCATTATATTAATCTTATGGATAATTTTTTTTATTCTACTACCCCCTGTGTGTGTGTGTTTATTTTTAATATTGTTTTAGGCTTCTTAGATGTGCAGCAGCCAAGGCCAGCACCTTGTACGAGTTTTTTTAAAAAAGTAACTGAAATGTAATTGTAGTGATTACTTTTGAGAAAAAGTAAAGTAATCAGTTACTTTCAAAGCAATTGTAACTGCAACGGTAATTACTACTTTTTTGGGCCAAGTAATTGTAACTGTAATTTATTACTTTTTAAAAGTAATCTTCCAAGTTCTGACTAGAGGCTGGAGAAGAACAGCTGTTAATGGATTTCTTCACCCCGTGTGTGCCAGCTGTGGAACAGAAAGTGCAGGAGGAAAAGTTGGAGGCGTGTGTGTGAGAGCAGCTGCCAGCACCTGGAGAAATGGCTGTGCAAAAAAAAGTGCAGGAGAAGCCCGAGGTAGGAGTGCAAGTCCAAGAGGAGCTCCCAGCGTCTGGAGAGATGGGTGAGATAAACTCCGCAAGTGACTTTGCCCCTTGGGTACCCCATAATGGTCTTATAAGGTGGGATGCAGCCAGAGCCAGCCCCAGGCATGCCGGGACCCTTGGGCACCAGCCTGCCCCGGGCCCCGGCACTCCCCTTCTGCAATTCACGGCAGGATTGGTATTGCAGATCGCAGGGCAGGAGATTTCAAGCTGCCCCCCATTCCCCCATTCTACTTATCTTTGTGCTGTTTTTTCAGTGGTGCGCACTGCACGCGAAGGTTTGCCATCAATCAAGATGGTGGCTGAGGTTTCCCTAAGGGGCTGAAGCCTGTGCCACCATCTTGGTTGATGGCACGCATGCGTGCTACATGCGCGCATTGCTGTCATCAACCAAGATGGCGGCAGAGGCTTCGGCCCCTTAGGGAAACCTCAGCCATCATCTTGATTGACGGCAAACCTGTGCGTATGGCATACGCAGCCACAAAAAGCAACAGAGAGAAAGGTAGTTGGAGCGGGGGAATGGTGGGCATCTCTGAAGCTCCTGCCCTGCTATCCACAGCAGGATTGCTGCCGCGGATTTTGGAAGGGGAGCGGACGGGCCCCTCAGGGGCCCCTGTAGCCGCAGGGGCCCTCGGGCCAGTGCTCCACCTGGCCGCCCTTTAGAACTGGCCCTGGATGCAGCTCCTATGATGAGTGCAGTCCCTGGGCATATTCCAGCAGTGAGTGGAACCCAGTGCCCTGTGAGTTTGGGAGGCAAGAGACACTGGGAGGGTTACCTGCCTCTGTTTGGGCCCATGGTTCGCAACGGAATGGTGAAGGAGGACAGAGAAGAGTTCTTTCTGCCAACCTGGGTGGGCTAGGCCAGCTAGTCCTGAAGAAGATGCCCCCAGATAAAGACTTGTGGCAGGACTTTGATTTGGAATTTGGGGCAGGAGATAAAGTGGACTGGCTTAAAGACTTTTCCTAGGGCAGAGAGTGGGAGGAAAATGGCTACAGTCCTCCATGTGCTAATAAGGAAACAAATCTGTTCCTGGATATGAGTCTCAACACCCTGCAGGCAGCAGCAGGGATCAGCTTGGACTGTGAACTCCATGAAGCCCCAAGACAAAGGGCCATGTGGGCAACCACATGGTTTGGGGGTGGGGGTTGTGCATATGGGCTGTGTACTGATTTGCTGTAGGAATTCTTCTGATGGTTTTAGTATTGCCTTTTGATTTGTGTTTTTTGCATGCTTGTGGGGATATGAGCTATTTAATGATTTTTTAGGAATTATCTTTCCTAAAGCCCTTCCAGCCTTTGATTTGGAATCCTGTGCCTTGGGGCAGGCTCTGCTGGCCACATGAATTTGTTACGGTAATTGTGTGGCCAGGTTGCTAATGGGTTTTTCAGATGCCCAGCAACTGGTGAATGAGCCAGGAAGATCCTTCTGTTATTTAAAACTCTGCAGGAGAGCCTCCCCCTCCCTCCTGGCAGCTAGCAGAAGTTTGTGCTTGGAGTGTGTGTAGAGAATTGTCTAGAAAAAGACTGGGAACTGGAGGCAGGCAGAGAGGCTATCCCTCTGCTTCATGGCTATAGGATGCCTCCTGTAACACTGATAGAAAAGCTGGATATAGGACTGCTGATGCCTTGAACCCCTCCATCCTAAACTCAGGTTGGAATGTGTGTAAATAAATAAACCATATTTCATAAAGACACCACAGTCTCTGCTGACCTTTTCCCCAAAGGAAACCAAACCCTGGATGAGCACAGGGACCTCGGAAATCTCACCACTCGGAGATTGGAGAGGCATGCAACAATATTATATATTAAATGTTATATTTATTGAATTTATTAGTCGCCCATCTGGCTGGCTGTCCAGCCATTCCGGGCGATGTACAAAATAGGCATACAATACCTAGACATTAAAAATCTAAAACAATGAAGATAAAATCTAGCCAACCCAAAAGCCTGCCTGAAGAGCCAGGTCTTCAAGGCCTGGCGGAAACTCATCATGGAAGGGGCATGGCAGAGATCATTTGGGAGGGAGTTCCACAGGGTGGGAGCCACAATTGAAAAAGCCCTCTCTCTAGTCCTCACCAGTTTGGCTGTTTTGACTGATGGGATGGAGAGAAGGTCTTTTGAGGCTGATCTTGTTGGGCGGCATAGCTGATGATGCTGGAGGTGGTCCTTTAGACAGACTGGGTCGAAACCGTATAGGGATTTAAAGGTCAAAACCAACACCTTGAATTGGGCCCGGTAAGCAACTGGTAACCAGTGCAATTCTTTTATTTATTTATTTATTTTATTTTATTTATATACCGCCCTAAGCCCAAAGGCTCTCTGGGCGGTGTACAAAAAGATAAAAACAAGCAATGTATAAATACAATAAATACAATAAATCAAGAAAACAAAACAAACAATAAAAGAACCAAACAACATCCAAAATACAAAATAATGATGAAAATGCTATTAAAACACACTTTAAAATGCCTGGGAGTATAAAAAGGTTTTCACCTGGCGCCGAAAAGATAGTAACATCGGCGCCAGGCGCACCTCATTGGGAAGACTGTTCCACAGTTCGGGGGCCACCACGGAAAAGGCCCTGGTTCTAGTCACCACCCTCCAAGCTTCTCGATGGGATGGCACTCGGAGGAGGGCCTTAGATGTTGAGCGCAGTGTCCGGGTAGGTTCATATTTTAGCACTGGAGTGATATGATCTCGCGGCGGCTGCCTTTAATCAGGTGCGCCACCACGTTCTGTACTAGTCGCAGCTTCCCGACCGTTTTCAAGGGTAGCCCCACATAAAGCGCATTACAGTAGTCTAGGCGAGAGGAGACCAAGGCATGTACCACTGATAGGAGCAGATGATTGGGAAGGTAGGGGCATAGCCTCCATATCAGATGGAGTTGATACAGCGCTGCCTGGCTCACAGCCGAAACCTGAGCTTCCAAGGACAGTTGGGAGTCAAGAATGACCCCGAGGCTACGGACCTGGTCTTTCAGGGGCAATTGTACCCCATTGAGCACCAGGTCCAAACAATACTATAGATCCACTCTACTGTGCTGGAATGGAAGTATATAGAAACACTGGTTTAGGTTTCAGTAGCATATCAACTGGGTTGGGATATGTTACCCAGAATACAGTAGCACAGGTTAAAGCTACTGTAATACAAACATCATATCACATCGTTGCAGCATGCAAATCAATGTGACAGATATTATTTATTTATTTATTATTTGATTTATATCCCGTCCTTTCTCCCAGCAGGAGCCCAGGGCGGCAAACAAAAGCACTAAAAACACGTTAAAACATAATAAAAACAGACTTTAAAATACTTTAAAATTAAAACAAATCATCTTTAAAACATTCCTTTCTTAAAAAGCTTTCAAAACATCTTTTTTTAAAAAAAAGGTTAAAATTTTTTTTAAAAAAAGATTTAAAAACATATTAAAAAGCAATTCCAACACAGACACAGATTAGGATAAGGTCTCAACTTAAAAGGCTTGTTGATAGAGGAAGACACGAGATGGCGCCTGTCTAATATTTAAGGGGAGGGTATAGTAGAGTAAGGGGAGCATAGTAGAGAAAGGATGAGAACGAGCATAGCAGTTACGTTCTGTTGAACAGGTTTCAGTATCGCAACCTTCAATGATAGGGTGGGCAACTAGAGTCAGGGATGTGCACAGTACTCCAGGGTTGTTTTTTGTAAAAGACAAGGTGTCTCCACACACAAGCTCATTCTGCCATAATTATGGGCATTTTGCTAACAGTTTAGTACTTACATACAGTACTAAGTGTTCAAAACATGCCACATATTTCTTCTCATTAATATTTACAACTATACAAGTCCTATAAGGTAGGTCAGTATTATCCACATTCTGCAGATGGAGAGCTGAAGCTGACAGTGAATGGTCCAACCCAGTGGATTCACAGTAGACTAACATATACTCAACCTTTCCTGGAATAGATATTTCAGAGTGTGTGTGGTACAACTAAAAATCCCCTATATTCAGTAACCACCACCCTCAGCTCTGAAGGTGCAGTCCACTCAGGAGAAGGTCTTAATATAAAAGCAGGTTCACATGGGAACACTGGGTCCTTCAGATACCCTAATCCTAGATCATTTAGGGTTTTAAAGATAAAAAACAGCATGTTACTTTATGTTACCTTAAACTGTGGATTATAGCACAGGCCTTCACAGATATTTTCATGGATATCACATTCCAAGGACAGACATGCCATTCCACTTCGGTGTTTTGATAGCTGCTGTTCCATGGTGCATCGTTGTTGAGCTTTACGCAACAGATCATATCCTAAAATGATGCCATTTGGTTGTCCTGGTGATGCCCAGTTAATCTGAAGTGACCTAGAGCAACAAAAAACATTAATGTCATAACATCTTCTAGTTCAGCTACTGCTGAAACCCAAATCCATGCAGGTATCCTGTTAACATTGTTGAAATGGAGCCTTGAGCATGCCAGAATGAAAAAAAAGATCTCTTCTTGGGAAGAGCATGCTAACTTTGGTGCATTCATTTCAATAAGTATACTCTGAGTAGGACTTCGTTGAATACAACTCTATGCCTTTAATTTGTTCCTCAAAGCATACCTGAATTTAAGTGTCAATAATTTAAATACATAGCTCCTTCATTAGAACACTATTATTTCATACATAGGAAGTTCTGCAGATATCATAATCTCTGTTGGTATACTCACTCAGCTAATAAGTGGGGCTACATACTGTCTGCTATTTGTGTCCATGAAAACCAGACTGCAACATTGCAAAATGTGGACATGAGTCCACCAAATGCAAGCTCTTTTAAGTTTTATTAGTTCAATTAGGAGAAGCATGTGCTTAAATCTTTCTTATTGAAAAGTGGAGCTTATGAGTGTTTAACTCTGGCTCGATCATGCACTTATTATTATATGTTATTCCCAACACACATTTCAAAGAATGTTACAGTACAATTACATGGCTGCTGTCAGAATACTTGGTGACATTGTAAATTAGCATTCATTTAAACAAGATGGTTGCGTTCAGACAGCAGCAGCTGAGATAAACTTTGACATCTCTACAGAATAAAAATAACACAGAGAACTATTATTTCACTACCTTGAGGTATAAACAGAGGAACACATAACAATAACAATCTTAGAGGAAGAATTGATGTCACCTGTGAAGGGATAACTTCACAGGTTACTTGTAGAATCGCCATTATTATTCTGAAGTCTCCATCTGACTTGCTGAATTAATGCCATAGTCTGTGGAAGTCTTACTTTATATTCACTGCATACTCTGCTCAAGGAAAAAATATCCTTATATATAAATGACATTGCTGACAAACATATAAAAAGAGACAATGAAAGAAGGAAATAAAGAAGCATTCAGCCTTAAAATGATTTGAAGGTTGGATATACATCTCAGTGCATATTATACTCAAGGTAAACAAATAAATGGTAAACAAAAAGCATTGTATTATATTATACTTTCAATATGGTGTTTTCCTTAGTGTTGTTGTTTTTAAACTTTTTTACAAGATGAAATTAAGGTGTGATCAAACATTCCTCCCAAAGTAGTGCTGTTGAAATCAATGGTGCTGTTCAGAGTTGACTATAGCCACGTTTGTCTGAACAAGTTTACCACAGAGTTGGCAGATGTGGAATTGCTGGATTGCAACTGCTGGCCTAAGCACTTTGCTTCCCTTTCCCATACTTGGTGTCCAAGCAGTTGATGAAACATCTAAATGGCACCTAGTTTCTTAGATGTGTACTCCAAAACAACACAATTCTTAGCCATCAAAGTTGGGAGTGGAGAGGTGATAATATATATATGACTCTGCCAGCATATACAGTGCTTAGGTTTTGTATTAAGAATATAAGAACATAAAAACAGCCTGCTGGATCAGGCCAGTGGCTCATCTGGTCCAGCGTTCTCAGTGGCGAACCAGAAGCCCACAAGCAGGGCCTGGGTGCAAGAACACTCTCCTCTCCTGCAGTTTCCAGCAACTGGTAATTCAGAAGCATACAGCCTCCACCTATGGAATTAAATATGTGGAGGGCAGACTGGATGTTGGGAAATTTATTTATTTATTATTTGATTTATATCCTGCCCTTCCTCCCAGCAGGAGCCCAGGATGGTAACAGACCCATGAGTGGGACAGGCAGGCAAGATTTGTTTGCATCACACAACAGGATTGATAAAAATGGTTTTTAAAAAAAATAAAAATAGAATTTTAAAATTTAAATCTGATTAAAATGTCAAAGATCAAACTTTTCTTAAAATAATTAGTAAAAAAAGAGCCTGGGTCACAGATATCATCATGAATACTAATTATACGACTTCTAATTATATTCTATGAACAGCAGTTTATGGAGATGGGAGATAACCTGATCAGTCCTACTCAGCAGGAGGTGTACATGAAGTGCAAGATCTCTCTCTCTCTCTCTGCCTTGCCTCTAAGTCAAACATAGAGAAAGTCAATGAATAGATAATTTGGGGAGATGAAGGAGATCTGAACAAGGAGATCACTGAAGTGATAATCCAGCTCTTGCTCTTAACAGCAGTAGCCTCTTCTGTAGGTACAGAGAGAATTTTTTCTTTGGAAGAATTCATTCTAAATTGAGAAATAAGTTGGGAACTGAAAAAGCAGGAACGCCTGTATTACTTTTCCAGACAATGAACAAAGAAGACAAAGGTGGAGAAGAATGCTAAATTAACTGTACCATCCAATATTTTAAGTTTCTCATTTTGACTTGGTTGAAATTGCCTAAATTTTATTTTTTTAAAAAGGACTTTACACTTATCTAAAAACTGAAATAGTTAATCATTCAAAAATTCCATGTACATGCTTTATTCATGTTGTTGTTTGTTGAAGAAGAAAACTAACCAGAAGAATAAACCATCTCATTAGTACAATTTAAAAGCCTGTTTGGTGGTGGTGATTCTGGCACATCATGACAAAAATATCATGATTAAATGAAGAGTTGGAGCTGGTTCATCTCGTGAATGACTTCACAAATTCATTCTGCTTTAGTACTAAAATGACCAAATTATCATCCAATTTTTGATGAAAATTAATCTGAAAACGCAAAATAATTGTTTAGTGTGTACCTAATTTCTAATGAGACCAACATCTCTGTATATGTATTAAGGTAATATTAAACAATAGTGTATTTCTACTAAAAATGATTAAATAGAATCTTTCTCACTAGTGATTTAAACTGTAATTTAAATCATTAAAATCGAGTCCTTCAGAGAAGCAATTTAAACCAACCCGCCACACAGTATCTTTGATATGTTGATAGACAAAATTTTTAAAACCTGATAAAACCACAATTATTTGTGTTGCCCAAGAGCACCATCTCACCTTCATATTGGGTTCCCAGACTACCACTTTGCTTCAAAAGTCTCAATTTTATCTGGAAATGTTAGCAGGCTTCCTGGCTTAATTGCTACTCATAAGACTCTGTGTGGGAGCAACAAGTTCATTCATATCTCAGCCAGAGCTTGGAAGATTACTTTTAAAAAGTAATAAATTACAGTTACAATTACTTGGCCAAAAAAAGTAGTAATTACCGTTACAATTACAATTGCTCTGAAAGTAACTGATTACTTTACTTTTTCTCAAAAGTAATCACTACAATTACATTTCAGTTACCTTTTTTGAAAAACTCCTACAAGGTGCTGGCCTTGGCTGCTGCACATCTAAGAAGCCTAAAACAATATTAAAAATAAACACACACACACAGGGAGTAGTAGAATAAAAAAATTTATCTTTTTTTTTTTTTTTCAATAATTTTTATTCAGATTTTCATAAAACATACAAGACAAAATCATAAAACATTCAAAGACAAAAAACAAAATCAAAAATAGTTAAACAAAAAGAAAAAAAGAAAAGAAGAAAAAAAAAAAACAAAAATAAAAAATAAAGAGTAAAATATTGACTTCCCATTTGTCAAAGATCAAATCAGTTATAAGTCTATAATATATAGCAATCCTGTCTCTTAAGTCATATTATAAAATCACTTTCCTCCAGTAGTTATCTTACTTAATCATCAAATCTCATAAACATTACTTTATTCTTTCCACAAAAAGTCAAAGAGAGGTTTCAATTCTTTAAGAAATATATCTATCAATTTTTTTTTTCCAGATAAGCATATCGATTAATCCATCTCATTACTAATTATGATAATCTTATTGTCATAACCATAGTCAAAATAAACATTTCAATTAATCCATCACATCAGAATCTGTTAGGTTCAGTAATTTCAGTAGCCATTGTTCTATTATCTCTATTAGTTCCATTTTCCATCTTCCATCTTCAGTAGTCTTGTTAAGTCCAGTAATTTCAATATCCAATCTTCCATTATCAGTATTCCATAATAATCTTGCTGTCAAAGCCATAGTCATATAATAAGAGTCTGATGGGAATTACCTCTATCCCAAATATTTTCTTGCCAACCATTCTGAATAAGTTGCTGAAATACTGCTGTAAAATCATATCTCTGTTCTTTTTTTCAAAATACACTGGGTCATCTCTTAAAAGTTTTTCCATTGTCACATGGCTGCAGTTAATTCCATAGATTTTCTCTATATTGGGCTCCATCACATCATTCCAGTCCAGAAGATAATCCATGCCATTGATAACTTTATCTCTAGAATCTTCATTAATTTCTTCAGAGATAACATTGAGTTCCAAACAATAGATTTTATTTCTAAAGTCCATAGACTCCAAATCTTGTTCCTGTTCCACGTTTGTTCCAATCTCCGGGATCTCCTCTCTCACAGGGACCCCTATTCCAGTCTCCAGGGTCTCCTCTCTCACAGGGACCCCTATTCCAATCTCCGGGGTCTCCTCTCTCACAGGGACCCCTTCCAGGGTCACCTCTCTCACAGGGACCCTTATATCTTTAATCTCCTGCTTCATTTTACTCAATTCAATTTTCGTTATCTCAATCTCATTCATTATTCTCTGAAACATAGTTATTTCCAGATTCTCAGCCACTTTCTTAATTGCCATTTTAAAAGAAAAATATAGGAAAACCACTTCTTATTTCAGCAACAATTGGGTTAATACTCCAAACTTGGTGACATCACAGTATAAACAGAGCAGACAGCCTTATCTCTCCAATAGTTAAGTAAACAAAATGCAGTTCCCAGGATCGAAGCAATTAATGGCAATCGTCAAGAAACAGATTCGTCAAAATAAAATAGACCAAAAAGAGAGTAGTCTCAAAACAGTATAATATTTTTCAAAATAAAAATCTGGAATAGAAATCCCTCTTCTGTGTGTATCTTTAGAATGCAAATCCAGGACAGCTTTTTGCAACAAAAACAGAGATAAGCTATTAATTAGTGCGTAGCAGAGAGAAGTTACGGCTCCCCAGTGAGATGTCAAAAACCGATCAATCTGGCAAATCTCTTTTAAACAGCAACAATTTAAGTCAAGTAAAAGAAAAATATAGAAAGAAGGGTGCTTGCCTGTTAGTGCGTTCTCTCTTAGAAGATAAGATGAACGTTCGCTTTAACAGATAGAGCTTGCTGTTGAAAATCCGTCCCACCTTCGTCGGCTGGACCTCGTCCCATAAATTAATGAGATCTGGTCGTCCCAACAAAAATAGGCTTTGAGGTTAATCTCTTCGTTTCTCCCTACCCGGGAGAAGTTTAATCAGTCAAAAAAAAAAGAAAAAACTGACTGATATATCTGAATAAGCTTCTTTTGAGGCAGGAGCCCGTCTCAAAAGCAGGCACAGGCTAAGTCACCCTTCCCGGAAGTCAGAATAAAAAAAAAAAAAAAAAAAAAAATTTATCCATAAGATTAACATAATGGCATAACAGAATCTCACATCCCCCCAAGCAATGAAGATACCCCAACTCTTGAAATCAAATTTTACACTTGAAATGCTTTTATAATATGTTTCTGTTATGTCTCAAAAGAACAAGATGCTCAAAGAGCATGTCAGACAAGGAATGTCTTTTTACAGTCATTACGTTGCCAGCAGTACTGAACAGGCGTTCTACTGCGGCGCTTGAAGGCATGCCTGTGTCGTGCTGCAAAAAACACTGCAGCACACGTGGAAAGCCATGGAGTGATGACACTTCCCTGCTGGGAGACCTCAGGTACCTCACCAGTTCCTCCTCAGCAGTGTCCACTGCTGACTTCTTGCCCTGGGGCAGAAAGTTAAAGAAGTCATCTTCTAAGTCATCTCCTTCCTGGTCTTTATCTGAAGACTGATCACTGTCCTCATTAAGTACACCCATCTTTATTTCAGCTTTCAACAAGGCTTCCATTGCGTATCTAAGAAAGAGAGAGGATATGTTAACACATATATGTTAGGAAACCATCATCTGCTCTTCATTTCCTGATGCTTGTCATGTCCCCTGGTTCAGGGTCCAGCCTGAGCCTGTGGATGATGACATGGAAGGTAGGAAGGTGACCAAGTCACCACACTCATGGGGCAGCACAGCAGACCCTTAAGGATTACCTGCAGCAACCCAAGGTTGTGATGAGGAGCCCCAGGAAGAAAAGGCCCAGCCCCTGCCTACCACCTTAAGCCCTCCGATGCCTCCCTTGAGACAACATTTCCCTTGGAGTAATCCACCCAAAGGGCTTCCCTAATGTTCTTACTTGTTGGTATGGGTGGCGGCCTGACACGATTCCAGCCAATTTAGTTTGAAGCGAGGGTGTAGGCAGGCTGCCAGAAGAAGCCTCTTGTCCTCCCAGATAGCTGCAAACTGCTTTCTTAGGGCTTCGCACACACCTCTCAGCAGCTGAAAACAGTATGTGTACCTCTCAGGTTTGTTTTCCAGTCGTTCTAACTTGCGGTCCAGATTGCAGAGCGCTGGTAGCAAATACCCCATGAACATGCCATTCTCCCGTTGCAGGATATCTAGGGACTGGGCTAGCGGCTCCATAATCTCTGTGTATTCCTGTACCACTTCAATCTCAGCAGCTGTGATCCTGGACAAGGAGCAGCGGTCCATTATGGCATGCATTTTTAGTGGCACAGTTGACAGGAGCTCATGTAGTTGCTTCAACGCATCAAAGGTGGAATTCCACCTGGTCTTATTCGGTACCTTCAGATACACACCACATTGCGCACGGATATACTCAGCAATCTGGGCTGACTGGTTCTGCTTGGACCACAACTTGCTGCACTTTCCCATCAAGGAACGAAACTGTTTCTTGAAAGGACCAAGAAGACTACTTTTGGAGGAGTCAGAAAGCATGGCCTCTATGTCTTGTGTTGCCACAAGGTTGAGAGTGTGGCTAGCACATCTCTGGTGTGGTGGTAAAACAAAATCCTCTCCTGAGTCTGCAGCTTCTTCCTCTGCCTCAGGTCCTGTGTCCAGGATCTCACAGATAGGCACAAACTCCACCTCAGCCTCCTCCTCCTCCTCCTGGTTATCACCATCATCGTCACTGGTGCCTGCAGCTTCCACTGGTTCTTTGGCCATGAAAACTCTGAACGCTTTCACAAAGTTGGAGCCATTGTCTGTAGTAGTGCACATAACTTTGTTGTGGATCCTGTACTGCACATGTACATCATGCAGTGCTTTTGAAAGGACATCGTATGTATGGCGCCCCTTCAGACGCTTGCAAGCCAAGGCCCCGACCTCACGTTTCAGGGTAGTTGGGTTGATCCAGTGGGCTGTTACCCCAAAGTAACTCTTCTTGCCATTGGTCCAACAATCTGCAGTGGTTGCTATATATGCCACAGCACCCATTCGGTTTGCAAGAGTTTCTCTCATGTGGCATGCTCTCTTCTCAATTCTGTCTCTCAGAGTCTTGGCACATATGATGGTGAGATCTTTGGGGAGTCCAATGCGAACCAGATTAATGAATGATGGTTTGTCCACAGTCTGAAGTGGTAATGTCTCCTCTACAATGAAATCAATGATTCTCCTGTCGAGATTGCTCTGGGTGACAGGCTCCCTGCCAGATCCCCACCTCTCAAGGGTTGTCTGCTGCTGCTTCAGCATTTTGGGAGGAGGGGTGTCATGCATTGGTTCAGGAAGGCCACGTCTCCTTGCCTTTATTGCTTCTTCAATTGCTCTCAGCTTCTCAGGGTGTGCCCTCTGAGGAAGAAGAACAAAGCATGAATCCAAGAAAAAATGGAAGAGGAACTTCACAATTTAAACATAAATAGACAATGGACACTCTTTGAGGACCAGCATGACAAAGGCTTACCTCAAAATGTTTCCTCACATTGGATGAGGAGGAAACAGCTGATCTCAGAGTTTTGATCCTTGGAAGGCAGTAATTGCATCGTACAACAACATTTTTCCCACTCTGGCTCACAAATGTACAAGCTTTCTCAAAGCCAAACCATGGTACTTGCTGTTCTGCAGATGTGACTGTGGGCAACTGGCACTGCTTCATGCCCTCCTCCTCCTTGTGCACAGGGCCTCCTTTCTGAACCTCACTTTCTAGTTTTGCCTCCTCAGGATCAACAAGCTGTGACTCAAGTGGCCGCTTTCAGCAGCAAAACCTGCAACAGGCGTCTCTGTAATAAACAAGAGATAATGCTGCTATATGGGTGAACTTCAGCTGTGCCCCCATCTCTTCCCCATGCTGCAAGATCCCCCAGTCAGAGTGGAAGTAAGCAGGTCGATAGCACAATTAAAAGAGATCCTATTTGCATCATTTTTGCTCACTGAATAACCCTGCCTGGGCCAGTCTAACCTACTATCTCACAGGGTTGTTGTGAGAACAAAATGAGACTAGGGTTCAAATCCCCACATAGCCATGAAGCTCACTGGGTGACCTTGGGCCAGTCACTGCCTCTCAGCCTCATGAAAACCCTATTCATAGGGTCACCATAAGTTGGAATCAACTTGAAGGCGGTACATACATTTTTTATTTTGAATATGATGATTATGATAATAAATATGCAGCATTTCAAATTAATTCTGTATGAGAAGCATTCCATGCCAAGCTTGGAAAACCAAGGATGAGGTATAAAATGTAGACAAAAATACTTTTGACAAAATGCCGTTTATCTTTTATATCTATATCTATAATTAGCAATACAGCTGAATGATGTATGTAAAGTATTTTTTCTTTCCCTTTTTTATTAATATTTTAGTACTACTGCTAAAGTTCTGATGAAAGAATAAAGCATTCATTAGCCAAATTCAAATGATTAGAACACATCACATAAATTCCACTGAAGTTGGAGTTTTTGCCATAGAAAATGAAAAAAACATATAACCTATGATAGCCCAATAGACAATCAGAACTAATATAAAACCCTATTGCTTCTCATTTGCAAATCTTGCAAGATCTAAGGTAACTCTAGATCATGTGAGTTCAGGTGATGCATGTTATGTACATTTGTATAGATATTAGCAGAGATTGTCAACAGTCTATCTCTCTCTGGGACTGGGAATCTCTCTCTTTCTCACAGAACATGAGTTTGAGAGCTGGGGGACTGAGAGGAGGAGCTGCAAGGACCCTACTTCTCACCTCATCTCTGCCAAGAACAAAAAAATCAGCCTTAAGCCATTTATTATACGCCTAATGATTTTTTATTTTTATTATTATTATTATTATTACTGAGACAGTTTTTGTCCCACATACAATTCAGTCTTGTGATTAAACAGGACAAAAATACAAATAAAAAGAAAGATGGAGTTCAAATAAATATACAATAAAAAGCTAGCCGGCATTTTAAAAGGCAGGAGTGCTCTGTCTGGATAAATACAGCACACAGGTAGGCATGGGAACAAGGGGGAGAGTTCAAAAAGGCGGGGAAGGAAGAGAACCAGAGCTTGGAAAAGTTACTTTTTTGAACTACAGGTCCCATCAGCCTAATCCAGTGGCCATGTTGCCTAGGGCTGATGGGAGTTGTAGTTCAAAAAAGTAACTTTTCCAAGCTCTGAGTAGGCCGAAGTTTCAGAAGTGCCTTGTGATTGATGGAGGGGGCAGCAGAGGCAAGGAGAGGCAGTGGGGGGCAGAACAGTGCCGTGGGGGGGCAGGGGGGCAGAACGGTGCCGCGCGGGGGCACACTCACACACAAATCATAATCACTCACCTCCACAGCTCTTTGCCATTCTGCTGCTGCCTTCTCCTCCATTGTTCTTGCCCTGGCTTTTTCCTCCGGCGTCCATTTTGTCCTCTCAGACACTAGCAGGCCCTGCCTATTCACCTCTTCCCTCGTGCACCCTCACACAGATCACGAGGGAAGAGACAGTCTGCGCAGAGGTCCAATCAGTGTGAGGCACATGTCTTGTGTTAACCAATCACAGCCAGGAGCTGACTTCCCCTTGTTCCCGCCCCCAAGTAACGTGCAACCTAACGTGGAAACGTTAAAGTTGCAGCTGAAAAGTAGGGAAATTACTAGTCGTTCCGTTACTTGCCAAATGTTACTTCCAAGCTCTGATCTCAGCTTAACAAACTGAAATATGACTGTCTGAACTGGGTTTGTGCCTCACCCAATGAATCCACACTGAGCTAGAACTTGATCAAAGGTCCTTCTGATATAAGCTATGCCCAAAGGACCACTTTGGTTCCCATCAAAAGTTGCCTAAGCTGATAGAAAAGAATAACTTTTCATTATAAAAGGCTGCTACAGACTGTTATCTCAAAGACCCTGAACAAGTTGAACACTTAATAACAATTTATATCCCAGCAAACTAAACAGTCTGTCAGTTATGTATGATGGTGTATGATGAGCTCAATACAGTTCCTGTTTATGCTGGTTGCCTGATTGGAATTATTGAAACACTTTGGCAAGAACCTGTTGGATACATGTCACAGGTTGGCTGCACTCAGCGTGATGGGACAAGTTGTGTGGGACTGCCATGTCGTAATGCATTATGAGGCAAGATTTAAACCAATTCTGTATAATGACTTGTATAATTATGTTAATGATATAGTCTTACAATATTCTCTGAAAGACACTGCTCCTCCATCATCAAAAAAATACACACCCAGTATCATAACAGGAAGAGCTACAATAATTCTAATTTAACTATGTTGTGGAATATGAGTTGTATTGCCATTCTCCCATGCGGCTCTCTCCTAGAACTCATATTTTTCCCCCATTGGCAAATATGTATTAAAATGTCTTCTGGTTAATACTATCTGTTATTTGTCCCTTGAATCCTTGATGGAGGATAAATAAGAAAAATTCATATGCAGGCTGGCAACTTATGAAACTGCCAGCTGTAGTGTGTGTCATATTTCAATCAAAGTTAAAGCCAGCCAGCCATTTTTGTACTGCATGGTTCCTACATACTCGAGGACCAGAATTAATGAATTAGCTATTGATTAAATTCTCCTCTAGCAAATCCACCATGGCAAATAAATGAACTACCCGGGGCACATGTAGGCCACAACCAGACATGTCCGGGCAATCGATCAGTAGTTAGTATTCTTTTGGGATATAAGAACAGCTGATGATAATATGACATGTAAGGAAAGGCAATGGAAAAAGTCTGTTTCTGGCTGAGCAGATTATAAAATCTGGAAGGTATTTCTGATCTTTTTGTATTTGTGTGTTATGACATGTTTAGTTTGTATATAATAACAGAGACATTCATAAGTGTTTACCATACTTCAGACAAAAGCATACATCAGTGAAAGTTGGGGGGCAGGAGATGAGTTTCAGAATTGAGTTCTTATCATCAAACGAGCTATGACTAGATCTGTTTATGTGACAGAAAAATAGCAACCTTAATTTCACCTAGCAGTCACATTTTGTACAGACAAATAACAGAATGCATAGAAAATGTATAAAGAGCAAACAGAAGCTCATTTGAAATACAGCAGGAATAAATCCATTCTACTGGCATATTTCTGAAGATTTAGGTGTTAGATTTTTAGTTAAAGGAGATGTTTCTCCCACTCACAAGAAACAAGCTAAGTACCAATCTTTGCCAGAAGTGTAATAAAATTCCATCAACAATAACAAGCACACAGGAGGCTAACTACTTTATTGTTGCTGTAATTTTGATAAATGTCTTGGCAATGGATAGACATTAGTTACAGCCTCTCTTTTGGAAATGCTGGCACTCCTGGATCTTTTCAGGAAAAGAATGACTGCATTTGTCTCTATTCAGTTGTTTTTCCAGTCTGGCACCTGTTTTGCTTTGGACAGGGGAGGGAATTGCCCATAAGAGAAAGATGGAGAAGGTAATAAAAGATCAATTACACCTGTTCAGGTATTCTAGCCCTCACACAATGATGGGAGGACAGGGATGTATTGCCCCTCCATTGCACCCCTGTCACCCAGCCCTTTCACCCTCCACACATTAAAGCATAAAGGACTTTAGCGGGGACCCTGCTCTATTCATGTAGGCTAATACCACAGGACTGCAAGTTGCATGAGAAGCCTACACACATATAGTAGGCTCCTATTGCAGAGGAGGCAGTATGCTTCTGAGTATCAGTTGCTGGAAACCAACCTGTTGTATTCAGGTTGTATTTGCAAGCTTTCCATAGGCATCTGGTTGGCCAATGGAAGAACAGGATGCTGGACTCTGTGGGCCACTGGCCTGATCCAGCAGGCTCTTCTTATGTTCTTACTTTTGCCTTCAAATATGCGGACAGGAGCAGGGCCAGGTGATGGAAATGGATTCCCAATGTACGTGTGTGTATGTGTGTGTGTGAGAGGGAGAGAGAGAGCTTAACCCTCACCTACATACTACCATCATTGCCACCCGCTGTGTGGCTACGAGGCTTAGTTTAAAAAAAAGAGTTGTGAATGATGTCTGTGGAAGCTTCCATACTTTTTGTTTGATCCTTAGAGCAGCCTTTCCCAACCTTTGGGTCCGCAGATGTTGCTGGACTACAATTTCCATCATTCCTGACCATTGGCCATGGTGGCTTGGGGTGATGGGAGTTGTAGTCCAGGAACATCTGGGGACCCAAAGGTTGGGAAAGGCTGCCTTAGAGAGATGACTAGGAAATATTGGCCTAGACAGAACCAATACACTGAATCTGAATCTCAGCAAGACAGAGATACTGTGGGTTGGTGGTTCCTCAGTCTGGATAATTGGTCAATTGCCTGCTTTGGATGGGGTCGTACTCCCTCTGAAAGAGCAGGTTCGTAGTCTGGGGATGCTCCTGGATCCATCTTTGTCACTAGAGGCTAGGTGACCCAGTGGCTTGGACAGCCTTTTACCAGCTTTGGCTATTAAGACAGCTAAGCCCATTTCTGGACCAGGATAGCCTGACCACTGTTGTCCATGCACTGGTACTGGATTACTGTAATGTACCCAATGGGGGGCTGCCCTTGAGGCTGGTCTGGAAGCTGCAGCTGGTGCAAAATGTGGTGGCGCATGCCAACACATTACCCTGCTGCCGAAAGAACTGCACTGGCTGCCCATTAGCTACCAGTTGTCTTACCCCTTATATATCTAGTTGATCACTGTGTTCTGCAGGTGAGGGCCTCCTCCAGATACCATCTTATCAGGAGATTCATTCCACACAACACAGAAAGTGGACCTTTAGTGTTGTAGAACCCACACTTTGGAATTCCCTCCCCTTAAATATTAGACAGGTGCCATGTCTTGTTATCTGTTTGGCACTTATTTAAGACCTTCCTCTTTCAACAAGCCTTTTAAGTAGAGACCTTATCCCAGTCTGTGCTGGAATTGCTTTTTAAGATGCCTTTAAAGTTTTTTAAAAGATGTTTTGTTTTAATATGTTTTAAAGTCTTTTGTTTTTAAGAGGTTTTAAAGTGCTTTAAGTGTTTTTGTTTGCAGCCCTGGACTCCTTCTGCGAGGAAGGGTGGGATATAAATTTAACAAACAAACAAACAAACAAACAAACAAACAAACAAACAAACAAACAAACAAAATAGAACAATGATACACTGAAGAAGGCATCTTTATACTCCCATTGCAGTCTTTCTTCTTCTTTTTGGAGCTTTGTGTAACTATCCATTATTTTATAGCCTGAACAATACAAAATCTTTGTCTACCACCATAAGCACTTTCGATTTAAAAAAAACCCCAAATATATTTTAATACCGTGGACCGAGGATATGAATCCGTGGTGCAGATAGATCTTTTGGCTCATCTTCCACAGTTGTAATTTGGGTTCCATTACTTCTCACACAAGCATACACTGTGCAGACTTGAATCTAGAATAATTAGCAAGGGGGGGAAAGGTTAGCAAGGGGGGGAAAGGATACTTGTAACTATTCAGTAACTGAAGTTAAAGTATGAATGCAAATTTAGTAAAACTGAGTTAAATGTGATGGTGGGGACTTAGGAACATAGGAAGCTGCCTTGTGCCAAAACAGGCCATTGGTCCATCTAGCTTAGAATTGTCCACACCGGTTGGTGCAGCTCTCCAGGGTTTCAGACAGGGAACATTCTCAGTCCTACCTGGAGCTGCCAAGGACTGAATCTGGGACTTTCTTCATGCAAAGCATATGCTCTATCACTATTTGTTGCTCAGCTCAGTTTAAGGTGCTGGTATTGACTTTTAATGCCTTAAAACAGCTTGAGGTCAAGCTATCTGAAGAACCACCTGAAATTGCCCAAGCATTAAGATCGGCATCTCGAGGCCATGCTCCCTCATCTGTGAGTGAGAGTTGTCAGGTCGACAAATGTGAGAGACAGGGCTTTGTTGTGGTCACCCCACATTTCTGGAATTACCTTCCCTTCTGTGTATTTTTTTTTTTGGAGATCCCTGAATATGTTCTTATTGTGTGGTCTATATTTGGATAATAGAGCTCCATTTAGCAAATATTTACCTGCTGTTATTTTTAATGTATTTTTAATGCTGATGTTTCATGCTATTTTAATGTAATTATAATAATTTGTAATGTTTTGTATGTTACTGCATTTTTTTAAAAACACCCATAAAATGAATGAATAAATAAAAGATGTTTAACCTCAGGGTTCTTTGTGATTTTCCATTGTTATAGACATGCGGCTTGGGCAGGTAAGATCTTGCTTCATATCCTCACTCTGCCATGTAAATCTCAGCACCTAGCTTTGAGCAAGTTACTGTGGGCAAAACTGAAAAAGAAGAAGAGCCTACTAGATCAACCAGTGCCCCGTCTAGTCCATCATCCTGTTCTCACTCACAGAGTGGATGACACTCTTTCCCTACTTGCTCCTCTTTGTGTGACATTATGCCATTGCATGGTTATTTAGTGGTGTCTGAGGCAGAACAATTTCACTGACCGGCAGAGAGAGAATGTAATTTAGGGAAGCAATCTGGGTAAAATATATCAGCATATAATTAAATCATGGAATTCCCTACCACAAGATGTAGTGGTGGCTATGAACTGGGATGGCTTTTAATGAAGATGAAACTATCAATGGAGGATAAAGCTATCAGGGACCACCAGCCATGATGCCTCCAGAATTGGACATAGTATGCTCCCTGAATAGCAGTTGCTGGGGAACTCAAGTGGGAAGAGTGCTGTTGTGCTCAGGACCTGCTTTGGGGCTTCCCATTGGGATCTGGTTGGCCAATGTGAGAACAGTATGCTGGACTAGATGGGCCTTTGGTAAGATCCAGTTGGGCTCTTCATGTTCTATCATATGATCTTGCCCACTATCTCAACCGTATTTAGCTCATGGGGTTACACTGCTGATAAATTAGAAACAATGAGATAAAATAAACCCATGAATGCCACACTGTAAGTTCCATCAGGGAAGTGCAAGATTTCTTTAATCAAGTTACTATAAAATTAAACTAATATATGTAAAAGAAGCATGTGGATAATTATGGGAACAAACACTGAGTCACAAACCAGGACAAAATACAACTTAACTTGTTATGACATCCTAAATATAGTGGACATGATAAAAACATCACCCGAACCACAAAGAGGATTATCATTTTCTTCTGTGAAGGAGAATTGTCCTGAGATCAAGCATTCTACAAACATGTGGTTTTTCCTGCCCAACAAAAACAGCAGGCATGCATTTTGAGCATCAATTATAGAACTGCCATTAGGGGACTTGTTCCACAATAAAGAGTTTAGGATTGGGGAAACCCTAAAATCTTTATCATATCACCTTTCTTAATCTATCAGTTTTCTTTGCTTTCTTTTCTTTAAAAAATAGGAAAGATTTTGCTTTCAAAGCAATATGTTAATGTTTGATGAACCCTGAAGATGAGAGACAAAATATGACTCCTTCAGTTCTTAAGAGTACTTTACATAGCTCCAAAGAAAGACTAATAATGTCACCTTTGCATTAGCAACAAAGAGGTAATTCAATACAGAAAAGTATCAATCAACAGATGTTTACACATTATGACAAAGAAAAAGACAGGCACAAATCTAAATACGTTTTAAGAAGAATATAGTATGAAATACAAGGATTTTTTTTAAAAAAAACCACAACTAAATCTTTGAATTTTATCTTACAATTCAGTGCCACAAATGTTGCTTCTAATAATCAAAATAAGAGAAGCTGAAAAACAAGCTGATTAATATTGCAGGACGTATAATGTGCCTATGGTAAATTAATATGGAGGCCCCAAAAGTGTGAAAGTGCTTGGAATTTGCATTACTCTAGAGGAAAGACAAATGTGTGTCCATGTAGAAACTGGAAAGTCATATGTGTATTAATGGGGTTGGGGGCTTGCTGCTGCAGAGGGGTTGGAACATAGAAATCTGTTATGGTGTGCCTCTGGATGACGTTTATTTATGGCATGCTGCAACGGGATGCAAATTTTAGGACAAAGTATACATGATTACTGTTACGACCTCCCCATACATAATTCAGACTAAGCCAAGTCTGAGTGAGACAAACAAAATGGGAAAGTTGCAATTAAAGGAACATACTGTTCAAGAAATAAATGCAATTCAATTATGGGGAGAATGTTTGTAAGCTTTTGTCTTGAGCATATTAATAAAATCTGGAAATTATATATAGATTTGGAGGTACCCTAATGACAAGGAAACAAAAGGCGGGGGAAAGAGGGAAAGAAAGATTTTAAAAAATAATGGTATTTTTAGGAGACTAGGATTTCATGGCTGAGATCAGCCTGTTCCATAAAGAGAAGGGAGGAGGGAAAAGATGATAAAAGGCTAACGAATGCAATATCATTATTTCTCTGGGCTGATGTATTATGCATGCCTGATGTTTCTAAAACAATTGCAATTGTGTTTTAATGAGTAGGAGTAAGATCTTTGCCTCTTTATAATATATGTTGTAAGTTCAGTATCTTGGGATCAGAGGAGATGGATTTTTGATGTTCTTAACAGCAAGAAAAATATGAATATGTTGCACAGCTGCAAAAACAAGTGTATGCTTAAAAACAAACATTGACTGTGGGCCTATTACATATATGTGTACAATGATTTAAAAACATAAAACCACATATATATGTGTCTATACAGAACTCCCACCAGTGACCAGATAGATATACATATATTCATACACATACTCCAATAAATCTTTTTGTGTTTATTATATCTGCGTGTTTGATATACATTCAGAATTGTTCCTTGAAATACCAATGAAAAGCATTACTCTCTCTCTTACACACACACTCACACACATGCACACAAACACACAGAGACAGAAGGAGAGAGAGAGAGGGAGAAAGAAAGAGTAATGTATGCAAACTATAATGCAGATGTGAACTTATATAATCAATTTCCATGTTAGGCTGTACATAGTGAGAAAAAAATGTTGTTCAAACCTGTACATTATAAACAGTGAATGGAGACAAATCTCCTAAAAGAAGAGACCCGGGTGCCTTCATTCCAGTCTCGTATCTCTTATTATTTACATGGACAGAATACTCTGTGACAACCCCATTTGGGTTTGAAGGCGATGTCCAGATGACACGTACAGCTGTACTGTTGATAATGACAACCTCTGGAGGGAACATGCCCTCCGGCTCTAGAAATAAAGGAAGAAACTGAATAAACTCCAGCTGTCTCTGTAAAAGCACTTGTTTAACCAAATGCAGATTAGAATTTAGGTTTAGCAAAGGGTCTGCTGCTTATCTGGTTGCCTCTGATGAAGTTATCACTGTCTATATTCCTCTCTAAATTGGCTTATTATAATCTTAGTTAGAAACAGTGGGAGATGGTGGTAAAGTGCTTTATACCACCAGCATTGCCTTCATCTTTAGTGGAATGTGACCAGTGGGATACAGTGACAAATTATTCAGTTATCTGCGTGGCCCCATCCACAATGATTTGGTTTGGCTTCATTCTTCACACACACACCCACATGACAATTTTGTTTCTAAAGCAACAATTAAAATTCACCCAGTGGTAAAATGTGACATATCAATAGCTTTTAACAACCTTGCAACTTGAACAATGTGAAGCAATGTGCAATACTGTTATTATGCAAATGGCTTTGAATGTTGATTACTACAGATAATGATGAAGCCTTACTTCTTTTTTAAATCTTCCTTAGCGTTAAATTACACAAATTATTTAAGCATGTCAGAAATAGCTATGCAAAAGGACCCATTTTCATCTGGTAGGTCCATCTTAACCAGATGAAAAATTGCACTCACAAGGAGTTCTGTTTTATAAACAAAAGGGGGCTGACCTTTGGCATTGCAAAGGAAATGCAATCCCTACTTAAAGTGCTTTGCTAATGACCTGGAACACTTGCTTCTGAGGTAATGATATTATAATGTTTATAATGAGACTTTATAAAGCCAAAAAGATTAGAAAGGCCATTCCAAACACATTTCAGATTCACAACTTGTTTTCTTCCTTTACTCCCTTCTGCTTGCTAACTGACTTGGAAATAAGTCATACGGAAATTCTCTCAGAGACTGGATTTACACCTTCCATTTTTGGTGACTCAGGAATGGCCTGAGAGTTGACTGTCATGTCAAACGCACACTGCTTCACAGAACAAATATTTTTAAAAAACATTGTTTTTTAAATCCCTCCATTTATTGACATGAACTCAGCTTCAAACTGAGCACATGGATAGTAGTAAACTGGGCAGGATGAGAACAAAGTGGGTTAATATATGCTATTAGAGGTTTGTGCTGGTGTCTCAGTGGGACCTTTTATTGATCAGCCACTTGATGACAACCAGCACGTAAGCATTTTAGCATTTTAGTCCTTTTCCCTTTTATACCGGAAATTTCATAATGGAAGGATGACTGATTTCAACTCTAACAAAAATCAATCAGTTTCATTCTCAGATTTTAAGCCAAGCTGTGCCTAGTACTAAACCTACCTCCATCTAATGTAGTCACATGCACCACCTCACTTGTGATGCTGTGAACCCCGTTAAAAATGTGAAGGAAAATCCAATACTCTGTGTTAGGACGCAGTTCTCCAATGACAGCTAGGTTTTCACTGGAGGGAATCTTCCTGGTGTTGTCATAGTCAGTGGCATTCCAGGAGAGGATGTAATATTCAATATTTCCTTGTACATCTTGCAGGGCTGTATAATAAATTTTAAAAATTGCAATAACATTGAAATAAAAAGAAACACTGGAAATGAAAGGACAGATAATATTCATGTTTGTTCTGGTATTAAGATTATGATGTATCACTGAACACCAAAGTCAGGATCATTCAGACCATGGTATTCCCAATCTCGATGTATGGATGTGAAAGTTGGACAGTGAAAAAGGCGGATAAGAGAAAAATCAACTCATTTGAAATATGGTGCTGGAGGAGACCTTTGCACATACCATGGACTGTGAAAAAGACAAAAAATTGGGTGTTAGAACAAATTAAACCAGAACTGTCACTAGAAGCTAAAATGATGAAACTGAGGTTATCATGCTTTGGACACATCATGAGAAGACATGTTTCACTAGAAAAGACATTAATGCTGGGAAAAACAGAAGGGAGTAGAAAAAGAGGAAGGCCAAACAAGAGATGGATTGATTCCATAAAGCCACAGACCTAAACTTACAAGATCTGAACAGGGTGGTTTACAACAGATGCTATTGGAGGTCGCTGATTCATAGGGTCGCCATAAGTCGTAATCGACTTGAAAGCACATAACAACAAAATTATGATACATCTCTTTATAACCATATCAGTTACATGCAATAGATCTGTTGCAGGGATTTGTGCTCAGTCCTGTGGGCCTTTGATCCCAGGAACTAGGCACCCAAGTTATAGCCAATATTGTCGGTGCCATATATATTGGAAGCATGTGAGTAAGCTATCTATTCCATGAGCCCTGTGTTATTCCCAAGCCACTGTTGGGAATTGCCTTCATTGCTGGGATGCATGACCAAAGTTTGGGAACAGTTGCCCCTGCACCCACTATTCCCAGATCAGGTGGGGATGTACACACAGAGGCCTGTCTACTGCTTTAATTAGATCACAGCAAAGTTCCAAATCACTGAGTCATTAAAAGAAACACCGAAGGACTTGTCAGCAGTTGCCAATCATAAAGAGAAATAAACATCAGGGAAGCAGAACAAGTATACACACTAACTGCTGTGCACATGAACATGTTACCTAGCATGCAATTTCATATTCAGCCTTCAACATGGAGACTTATCTCCATCATGGGCTGAGCAAGATCCATCTGTTTGGCCCTACTCTCTTGTCTCAGAGGTCCTCAGTGGCAGCTGCTGCCTGACAGCTGACTACTGTCAACTGCCAGCAAAGGAAAACTTTCCTCTATTATGGATTCAGGGAATTCCAATTGTGTGGGTTCCATTCCCTTGTCTCAGAGGTTGTCTGTGGGAGCTGTTGCCTGGCAACACCAGGGAAGACCAAGTATGAGGGCAGAAATCTTGCCTGAATAACCCTGTCATTCTATGAACTCCATTTTATTCTTTTTTCCTGATGCTACATTTGAATGTGGTTGTACTGGGCAAATCTTTGTAAGCCACTTTGAGGGCGACCTGAGGCTATAAAATGAGATACAAATGTATACAATGAGATAAATAGATAAGCATAGGCTGAGTGTGGGCTAATACACCGTGTTACCACATACATCACTGAAGATGCATATGTGTCCTCAGACATTGTACACATTGGGTATGGCAGAGAATTACATTCTTTACTTTAATGTATTCAAACCTACAGGGTTGCCTGTACTTCAAGGATAAATCATGCCATAAAAATTAACTTTTTGTCACTTTCTGTTATAATTAACAATGAATTATTACACTGAAAACAATGGGATTTAGGAGTGCTTATCTTTGTATGCCCTAAATACTTAAAACTGAGCACAATTTAAACTGCTGAGGAATGGAATGACATCATTGCATTAAGATGTGAATGCAAACATGTTTTCAGATGAAATGTTTTATCAGACAGAGACAAAAGTCTGTAACACAAATGAAGGGCACAATACTCAAGTCACATAATCCAAAAATTTAATTTAATTTAATTTAGCTGGGCTGCTCCAATATCAAACTTTGGATGACAGCAGCACAAGGGACTGACTCTAACTCTATTTGGGTGTCAGTCACATTTGAGGGTATCAGTACATAGCACCATCTTCCTATCCACCAAATATGTGAACAGAACCTAAGCATCTACAATGTATACACAAGTAGGTTCCTTGCATGAGATCAGATAACTAAGAAATGCAGGGTTCCTGGTTGTACAGAAAGCCTACGCATGAACAAGTTGCACATGTGTAGGTTGTTCAGAACTTCAAGTGAGGGGGAGGGGGAAAGAATGGGGCAGGCCTCCAAGCACAATTCCTTTCTTCCCAGTATCCACGCACTGATATTCCCATGTGTGGCATTTAAATAGAACTTCTGTTTCCATCTTCATTTCCATTTCCTACAGCATAATTTTAAACAGGGACTGCATTTCCCAAACTTCTGTTTTTCACTAAAGATCAACAGCAACAGCAAAGACATGAAAGAAAGTTATTTTCAAGTGATCTAGTTGTTGGGGGGAAGTGCATAGGCCTGTACCAAAACAAAAACATTTGGAGGAAGGTAGATTGCTAGTTTGCCTAGTGTAATGCATTCTAGCAATGAAAGAATAAATGAGGGTTTGCTCTAATGACCCTCACTTGATGTTTAACCTTTGCATTCATAAACAGATATCTAGGAAATTTCTGCAGTAAGAATGAAAATGAAGCCAGATTGCATTAGCTCTATCTGGAAGGTCAGAGGTTCAGATTACTAAAGTAATGAAACTTCAGCAGCCTGCTTCAGATCTATTAGGTTTGTCAGTTTTTATAAGCATGCTTACTTCACGTATCCAATTATAAAATAAGGAGCCTATATTTGCTGAGAGTCACTAGCAAGTGCTTACAGACAGATTTGCATGTACATATTGAAGAATTAACCTACTGCTTTGATGGACAGGTAATCTGGATTAAATGGATATGTTCCTTTTAAGATGACACATCACAAATGTGTACATTTGCATGTACAGAAAATCCATAACTCCCCTGGATATGAAGGAGAGTTTGAACAGAAATACTGGCTGCTAAGAACAATTATGACAATCCTTGAGCTCTGAATCCATGCCTTATTTTGCCCTGATTTAATTATTTTCTAACATTACAGCAGCATACAAATTGTACATGCCTAGGATCTGTACACACGATTTGCCAAAACATAGAGATTAGGGGCAAGATAGTAGGCAAGATCCTGCTCCCCCTCCACACGCTGATTATATTGGAATTTCAAGGTTGAAAGGGCTGGTTTCTTTCCAGGTCTTGTTTTTATCGTTTCAAAGGCATTTAGATCTAAAATAAGACACCGATGATTGTGCAGCTCACCTGAGCAATGTAGATCATTAAACTGGATGACTTTGAGCTAGTTCATGTATGGATGACCTACACTTGAAGACTGTAACTTCACATAAAGCAGGGCTGGCTAACCTTTTCTGGCCTGAGGGTTGCATTTGCTATTAGCCAGCCCTTTGGGGGCCACCTCCAGTGGCAGGACTGCATAAAGCAAGAGAGTGTGTGTACAAAATGGGCAATACCATTTATTCATTGGTGATCACTCGTGGCAGAGTCAGATAGTTTTCCAAGATAAGGTCTTTAACAGTGGGTCTGTAAGTGACTGGATCCACACAGCCTTCCACAGTGAGGACATAGGTTTCCAGATGGAAGATGGTCGCGATGAGGATTTATTTGACGTGCCTTCCGCTTAGCTTGTTTGTCCTGTTCGCCCTGTATTCATGCTTCTTCAAAGTCCACAACACCTTTGATAATAGCCGACCTCCATTTGGGATGTTCATGGGCCAAGACTTCCCAGTTGTCGATGTTCATGTTACATTTTTTTTAGATTCACTTTAAGAACATCTTTAAACCTTTTTTGCTGTCCATTTTCCATCCTTAAGTTGGGAATAAAGTAGCTGCTTTGGAAGATGGTGATTAGGCATTCGAACAACATGGCCAGTCCAGCAAAGCTGATGTTGAAGGATCATTGTTTCACTGATAGTCTTTGTTTCTTCCAAAGCGCTAACATTAGTCCATCTGTCTTCCCAAGTAATTTGCAGAATTTTCCGGAGGCAGCGTTGGTGGAATCATTCAAGAAGTTGGGAGTGGCGTTTATAGATGGTCCATGTTCACAGGCATACAGTAAGGTCGGTAGTACAATGGCTTTGTAAATAAGCATTTTGGTCTCCCTGCGAATATCCCGATCCTTGAACACTCTATGTTTCATTTGGGAGAATGCGGCACTCGCAGAGCTCAGATTCATTCTCACACAGCACACAGGCAGTGTTTGCACACATGCACAGACCATACACATAGCACACATACAGACCACATACACACACACAGAGTTCACACCCAATCACCCCCTCCCTGCTAGAGAACTGTAGTGTGGGGGGGATGGTTTTTAAGGAGAGCCTTTTAAAGCTTTCCCTCTCAATCTGTTCAGAGAGGGAGAGAGAGAGAGAGGGAGGGAGGGAGGGAGGGAGGGAGGGAGGGAGGGAGGGAGGGAGGGAGGGAGGGAGGGAGGGAGAACATTTCCAAGCCCAGTCCAACCCCCCTCTCCCACAAGTTAGGAGGAAAAAATATTTGAGAAGGTTTTCCTCCCAGACCAGTATTACTTCTAAACTTCTTATTGGTGGCATAATATCCACATAACCAGCTTTTTAGCAAGTCAGGGTGCTATAGAAAAGTGAGGGGCACTCCCTTCTGCCCCAGCATCTCCTGGGATGGCTCAAGAAATATCAGAGCAGAATGGTGGCGCACAAAGGGGTACTGATTTCATTGCTGCAAATGATTTCAACATCACTGCCAGTAAATCGGATGCAGGGGCTGGTGGGCAATAAGAAATTGTTTGGCAGGCCAGACCAAGGCCATGATTCATCGCCCCAGCATAATGACTTGTACGTGTGATGGACCAACACAGTCCTGTCACCACAAGCAACTTTTACATCATTTCCAAAGCAAAATCTTTTCCTCAAAGTTCACACATTCAGCTGTCAGTCATTAAGTACAGAGAAATCAAGTGATTCACACACATGTGGGAACCAGGCCAACCCTTTTATAGTAGACTGGGAATAAAAATAACAAGGGTGCTTACTTGGGTTGGACCACTCTACTTCTATAGCAGTATGGTTCAGAGATCGTGCAGTCACATTACTTCCCTTCTTTGGAAAACCTGCCAATGTTGTAATGACCACTTCTTCACTTGGTGTGTATCCAGCCTTGTTGTGCACTATCAGTTTATATTCATAGGTTGTGTACCTAAAGGATAAGATTGATGGTGTTAACACAAACAGAAAAAAATTGGAAGACTTGAGGCATAATAAACTTGTATTATTGTTCCACCAACCATGAAAAGGCTGGGTTTTTGAAAAGGTTCTCATTTGTACTCTTTGGGTTCCAGGGAAAAAGAGCTGCAGGTTTGCTTGAAATATCTGGCCAGCGCTAACACTGTAACAATAAACAAAGTAAAATGCCATATAGAATTGTTATTGTTTTCCAAAGTAGTGAGGGATTACAGCTCAGTTTGAGATACAATTACAGCAATGGCAAGCTGCCAGCATTTAGACATGAAGTTGATTCAATGGTGCTTTTTCCTCTTTTGGGAAACCTACTGATATGTACAAACCACCGTAGCAGTATTTGCCCTAATGATCCCAGCCAAATATAACAAATGAACATCTTAAATAATACAGCTGTGGAAATTCTAACGGGATGTGCAATGTGTGTTACAACAGCTAAAGAATTAATGAATGAACAAATGTGTGCCGGTGTGTAAAAGGATATCCTCATCCAAACATTTTTTAAGAGAAAGCTATAATCAGGGAAAACCCTTCCTCCCCCTCTAAAAACTTTCAAAAGCTACCACCATGTACAAGGTCATCACCGGTGGGTGGCCCAGCTTCTTGTCTTCCATATATTCAGCTGAATCTCTGAACAGAGCCTAAGCATGTACAAGTTGTAACACAGAGGCCCTATTCAACAGTTTGACTGCATTTCCAGAGATTAAGGAAGGGCTCAGCAATTCCACTCACATCCACCCATAAGCTCAGCGGGTGGGGAATTGTGTGTGGCAAATAACACATTTGGGGCAGATAGCAGCCTCAGGAATGCATTTTGGTGGGAAAATGGCATGGGGGGATTATGCTCCCAATGAGTCACAGTCCTAATCTGGACAATAGCAGGTTTGCTTCTGAAGAATCTCTAGATGGTGAAGAGGATTCTAGAATGTACTCTGATCCAAATTGTTAGGCTTTACTGTTGCCCAATACATACTGACAGTGCATCTAGAACAGGGGAGGAGAATCTATGGACCTCCAGGTGTTGATGGTCTACAACTCCCATAATCTCTGACCATTGGACATGCTGGCTGGGGTTGGTGGGAGCTGGAGTCCAGCAACACATGGAGTGCCACAGGTTCACTCTCCTGTGATGGCATATTATAGAGGAATGATAGTAACTGTGGTTAGTAGCTGTCCTTCAGGGAATCTTGTCCACCACTACCAAAGCTCAAGTGGTACATGATATTAATCACAAGTAGTGGCCATCCTGAAGCTTCCTTTTTTGTTTCAAACCTAAAGCAGCCTCCAAAGCAGCAATCTCCAACTGCCAACTGGCATAGAGACATTTTAATCTTTCCCTCTCTTCTGGGCTTCCCATCTTTAAATCACTCCAACCCCAGCCACTTTTGGCCATGTGTAGGAAACGAAATGGACACCTGAATCTCTTCCTTTGCATTGCCAAAAGAATATGACAAAAGAATATGGGATGCTATTTGGAAGTGAATAAAAAGTCATGATAAAAAGGCAAGGACTGAGAAGCCTCATCCTGAGCTCCTATTGGAAACTGCAGCTCTAGTGACTGCTTTAGTTAACAAGAAAATATTAAATGGGAAGGAAGCTACACATGATTTCATAAAGGAACCCAAGGTTTCATAGCAGGCTCTATCAATAGGCAGAGTGAGGTGACCATCTCAGGTGGCAGATGCTGAAGATTGTAGGGAGCTTCAGCAGTAGCCCCTGCTGCTTCCACTGATTCCTTGAACTGTTCTCCTGTTGGATAACAACTATTTGTGCCACACAGCCTGACCAGTATCCCCTAAGCTAGCCTGCTGTGCTCAGGTGCAGTGGAGGACACCGTCCTGTCATCAGCGCTGAAGCCTGAACTGCCAGTCCACTTAGAATGGAAGGGTGTGCCATCTTGTCCTTCATCTCAGGCAGCACGTGCCTCAGGCTAGCCCTGTTTCCTAGGCAAACATCACCAATTCAGGGTGCTGGCCCTGCTGTGGGTAAGCCAGTGCTTGTATCTTATGATTTGACTTTAAAATTAAATATATGTAAATAGATTGCCTGGTACCCCAATCTCACTTTCCAGAGCCTGGTGTCCTTTGAAACAGAGCAAAATTGCATGCAACACACAGGAGTGACAACACAGCAAAACCCTAGGTGTGTTAATAATGACTAATGCCACAGGAGATGCCAGAAAATATTTCATTACATAATTAACATGTTCACAATGCAAAGACACAAGGAACACTTTCAACTATTAAGCATAGGCCACACAAAATGCCAGCATTTGTTTTTATAGTTTTTTGTAATCTCACCTGCTAAGACCCTTATCTCCATAAAACCACTGAGTTCCTGAGTAAATATTGCGCCACAGATTTAAATCTTCAGGGGGATTTGATGCAAGTGGTTGCTGGATTTTTCGTCTCAGGAGCTCATATCTAACAGAAAAGACAAGCAGAATGCTGGGATTATCTCAACTAATGTTATTATATAAAATCAGGTTGTTTTGAAAAGTTAGATTATTTTGTTTCTATAACAGTAACATTTTTTTTAAAAAAAAATGCTTCCGCATTTAACACTTTTTGTAACTTACCTAATTAGTTTCAAAACAGATGATATGTTTGGTAACATCTCTTTTATTAGGATGAAAGAATTTGGGAGTATTTAATGACTTATAACATTATAGCCCTAATTTTAATACCACAGTTCCATATTATCTCAGGCTGCTGCCATTTGTTTCCTTCTCTGTATAATATTGACATGTTTTATTGTTTGCTGTTTTAACATTTTATAGTGCTGGTCATTGACCGTAATAAATGATTGATTGATTGATTGATTGATTGGCTGATTTAACATTATATATTTGCATAACCTTTTAGAATAAGTTGACTTAAGTTTAGTACAGCAAGGTTTATGTCAAGAAAAGCTCAATGGAATCTTTACAACTGAATTAACAACTGAAGCTACATCCACAATTCAAATTTAAACTGGTTAGAATTAGTTTAATTACAATGGCTTCTGAAACATTCTGGAAATTAGTTTTGGCTGGAAGTTATGACAAAGAGGCTTGAAACCAGTTACCTTATACCGCTCCATTTCATTATTGTTCCTGAGTTCTCTTTTCCCCATATTCCATCATTGCCTTTATTTTCAATGTTCAGAGGTGATGCCAAAGAATGACGGTACCCAAAATAGCATCACCCACAGACAAGACAAAGGTATCAGCAGGATCATACCTCTGACCATTAGGAATATCTTTAGGGGCAGGAATCTAACAGCCCAATGAGGACTGGGTGGGTTCAATGACCACTGGGAGTAGGGGTGGGATGGGAAAACAGAGGGTGGGGGATGGAATTGAGTATATTTAAAAAATGCAAGGCTGGCTGACTGGAACAGTGAACTGGACCATGGAACGTCCCACTTGATCCTCCTGAATTCTGATTCAATTTAAGTGAATTTCTAAAATCAGTTCTAGGAATGAACCAAGTATAATTTGCTTTCGCTTTTAGTTCATTCCGTTAATTTGCATTTGCATCTCACCACCACCACACATGGGCATCGATAAAACACAGCAAAAAAGCAATCCTGATGTGGTTGTACTTATGATCACACCAAGATTTGACTTGTGCAATATTTTACTTATGCATGTCTGCATATTTGGAAAACATCACACAATTTGCTACAACTGTATCTCTATCTCTCCATCCCATCTGAATAAGTAGAGGCTGTGCAAGTGCTGAGCTGGTGTCAGAAAGCAATAAACTGGATGAGGGGCAATAAACTAAGAGTGATAAGATGAAGGTCCTATGGATGAATGCTTCTCATGGAGCTGTCCTGTTCTGAAGAAGGTTTATAGTCTCCTTGATGCCAAACTGTCACTTGAAGCACAGATGGTTTCAGCAGTGAGGGGTGCCAGCTGGTTTGCCAGCTACAACTGTTCCTGGACCAAGACAATCTGATTTCAATAATCCATGGTCTGATAACCTTTTGTATAGATTACTGCAGTACACTCTACATGGAGCTCCCTTTGAATAAGATCCGGAACCTGCAGCTGATGCAGAATATGGAAGCGTGGCTTTTGAGCAGAGCTGCTATAGGAAAGCATATCACTCTCATTTTGAGAGCACTGCACTGTCTGCAAGTGAAATACTGGGTTCAATTCAAGGTATCGGTACTAGTGCACAAAGCCCTAAGTGACTTGTGACTCAAGTACTTGAAGAAGTGCCATTCTCCATATGTTTACCATTGAGAGGAGACCCCTTCTTTCAGTCTCTTTGCTACAGATGTCAAGGAGGGTGGGAATGCACAAGTGGACACCCTGCCTCTAGAATGCCCTCCCAGGGTAGACCTCCCTGGCCATGTTCAGGAGGATTTTGAAGAAGTTTTTATTTCTCTAGGCATTTGGAAGGGATAGGTATTGTTAGGCACTGGAGTTTTATCATTGTCATTTTAATTACTGTATATTGTTATATTTGATTTTATATTGTTAACTGCCCTGGGCACCCTTCAGGCAGGAAGTACAGGCTAGAAATTTAACAAATGAATGAACTAATTATACACACACACACACACACACAATGCCATCACATCAAGTTAGCCATTTTGTGCTGTTTCATCAATGCACACAGGTGCACAGGTGGATTGGTATTAAAACTCCACACACACAAAATCTTGATGCAGTTATATGTACAATTACATTAAGATATTTATTTGCAATAATTAATCAATGAACACATGAACACTGGCAATGTAGATGAAGGAACCAAATAACTTAATCTACAGTAAACTGCTCATACACAATGCTATATATACATTTCAGAAATAAAAAAAAAACAATAAACAATTGTTGCACTGGAGCACATTTGTTTAGATTAGGTTATTTAGGATTGGCAATGAAATAAATAAGCTGTGGATTGTGGTGTTAATAAGAGACACTTTGCTGTAGTGCTTTAGTTCATCTCCATCATCAGTTTATACAGTTAATAGACCAGAAATATAGTGTTTTGGTTGAAATCAGCTATACTAAAGGAACTCAGACTCAAGTATTTAAACTTCAGCTCATTTGTGGATTGCAGATTCGTTTCTCTTTGCATAGATTTCATCACCTCTAGCCCCAGAGAGAGAGAAACCAGAGAAACTGAATTCCAACGTTAACATCATCAAAATATTCTGCTGTCCTCATATCATAGGAACCGTTTCAATGTTATTAGTTTATCAATGTCAACAGAACCACCCTCCCCCACTTCCAAAAAAACTCCCCCAGAATTATTTAGTTTTGGTTGGTCTCTCTGTAATTTGATGTAGAAGCCATGAGAAATATCACAATCTTTTAAAGCACTGGATAGTGACTGCCTACAAATCACCTCCAGTGGTGGCGAGTGCCCTATCCTCTTCTCTCCTCAACAGATTGTGCTGAGCAACTGCTTGAGTGGTTGTTCTGGTTGGAAGCAGTATGGCACACCACGAAGAAAATGAGGTTTGCAGGAACAGGTTATGTTGTATTACTTCTCTTACTGGGGGTAAGATAATCATACTATAAATATATAGAAATGCAGATTGCTTCCAGAATCTTTTATTATTCTACAATGTATGCAATTAGCCTACTGGAATGAGTCATATATTAAGCACCCACACACAAAATATATTGTAACATATGCATAATTTCATTTTCTGAAGTCAGGAGGACCATTCCAGGACTATACTGGAAGAATTGCTTTGCAGACAGGTGGAGGAAGTTTTAAAACAGCCAGGATGGAAAGTCTGACAATCTGATTCTACAGGCACTTTGCATTGACAAACTCTTCCTATCCTTAATGCTATATTTTCTTCCAGCTCTGTTTCTTGCTGAATTGTTACGCTGGCCAACATCAATTCAAAACAAAAGATTTTTGGATCTAGGGGAAGGTTGTTGGATTTCTAGAGAAATAAGGAATTTTATTATCCCCAGAAAAGACATCACACAAGAGATGATCTCAGGTAACACACATTCATTGTATGGATCACTGCAGAAATGGGAATTCTACTTTCATCGTGGACAAATCCGGAACTGCAGAATAGTCATTTTCAAGCTTCCTACCTACAGGGAATTTGTTCCACATTGATTTGTCTGCCACAGAATGTCTCACAGATTACATTGAAAAGCATTTTAGGGTTCTGGCCAAGCCTACTATATCTCACATGACCAGAAAATATGCATTAGAAACAAAGCTTGGAAGTAATTCATTAAAAGTAACGAATTACTTGTAATTCATTACTTTTTTTGAGGAACGACTGGGTAATTCCTTTACATTTTGATTGTAACAGAACTAGGAGTAATTGTATTACTTTTGTGGAGTAATTGTAATGTTTCCACATGACTTTTGGACATTACTTGGGGGGGAAGCAGGGGAAGTTTTCTGCTCCTCTGATTTGTGGATGAAAATCATCCAACTCAAACTGGGCTTCTGTGCAGCATCGCTCTTTTCTCATGCTCTGTGGGTGGGTGGGAGGCAATGAGGTAGGAGGTGGAGAGCAAGACAGGGGTGGAGTGGAGAAAACAATGGAAGGTGGTGGAGAAGAATGGAGTCGAGGGAGAAAGGAGCCAGAGGGCAAGAAGATGTATAAAGGAGAAGGAGGCAGCAGCAGAATGGAGATAAAGAACTGTGGAGGTGAAAGATTTATTTATTTATGAGATTTGTTAGATGCCCATCTGACAGAGGTTAATCTGCCACTCTGGGCGACTTACAACCAAACACAAGTACATACCATATAGACATAATCAAAATCCTAAAAATTAGAGATTAAAAATTAAAAGCTTAAACATTTAAACCCCCCAAGATCTGCAATCTGCCAGCCTAAATTTGAATTTAAACCCCCCAAGAAGTGCAATCTGCCAGCCTAATCCCCTTCCCATGCCTGGGTAAAGAGCCAGGTCTTCAAAGTCCACCGAAAGCATAATAGGGAGGGGGCCTGACAGAGGTCAGTTGGCAACAAATTCCAAAGCATAGGAGCCACGATAGAAAAGGCTCTGGACCATGTCCTCACCAACCTTGCTTCTTTTACTGGAGGTATAAGAAGTGAGCCATTCAAGGACGATCTTGTAAGCCGGTCCCCCTTGAGCGAGTGAACGCAACTCTTTAAATAGAGTGGGCCAGCCTCATGAAGAGCCTTATAAGTTAAAGCCAGGATCTTAAATTTGGCCCGCGCAACCACAGGTAGCCAGTGCAATTCCTTAAGGACAGGGGTGATATGGTCACGGTGGCGACTGCCCTTAATCAGGCGAGCCGCCACATTCTGCACTAGTTGCAGCTTACGAACCGTAGTCCAGGGAAGACCAACATATAGGCATTACAATAATCCAGCTGGGATAAGACCAGAGCATGTACTACTTTGGGAAGCAAGTGGCTCGGGAGGTAAGGGCGCATCCTTCGGACGAGATGTAGTTGATAAAGCACCGCCTGACTGACGGCCGCTACCTGCACCTGCATAGATAGCTGGGAGTCAAGAATGACCCCCAAACTCTGGACTTGATCTCTTAGGGGCAGTACACTGTTGAGCATCAAATCAGTAACCCCCAATTTCTCTTTGTCACCCACCAACAGACATGTGTATGTGTGTGTGTTTGCACTTAGCACACAAAGTGGCCTCTACCCTTTCTGGCTACTGTGCTGCATTTGCAGTGTTTTAACTTTTTTGCATCTCAAGGAAAAATGTTTGCTTGGGTGAGTGTCCCTTTGATGGTGGCAGGGCAGGCTCAGGGAGGTGGTTAAGTGAGAAAGATTATGCTTGCTGGCTGACGGGGTGGGTGTTGCACTTCGTTTGACATGCAAAGATCTGAGTAGTGACCTCTGCCTCCCCCCACCTCCTTTACCAGCAGAGAGACCACCATTGCTATCTTATGGATAAAAAGAATTATTCTACTACCTCTGTATGTGTGTGTTTATTTTTAATGTTGTTTTAGGCTACTTAGATGTGCAGCAGCCAAGGCCAGGACCTTGCAGGAGTTTTTTTAAACAAAGTAACTGAAATGTAATTGTAGTGATTACTTTTGAGAAAAAATAAAGCAACCAGTTACTTTCAGAGCAATTGTAATTGTAATGGTAATTACTACTTTTTTGGGCCATGTAATTGTAACTATAATTTATTACTTTTTAAAAGTAATCTTCCAAGCTCTGATTACCCAACGTCCCCTGCTTGCTGTGGTGGACCAGCAGTATTTCAGGGAAGCTTCTCTGCCATTATGCGGCCTGATGATGTAGACAAGGTGCTTGCAATGACTTGGCCAGCAACGTGTCCTCTTGACCCTTGCTCTTCTTGCCTTATTAAAGTTTGCCGAGGGGGGTTGACCGAGTGGATCCAGGGTGTGGTCAATGCATCATTGCAGGAAGGAGTGGTTCCAGCCACCTTGAAAGAGGTGGTGATCTGACCACTCCTGAAAAAGTCCACCCTGGACCCATTGGTTTGTGACAACTACTGACCGGTCGCAAATACCCCCCTTTTAGGGAAGGTGATTGAGAGGGTTGTGGCGCAGCAATTGCAAGTACTCTTAGATGAAACAGATTATCTTGACCCATTCCAGTCTGGGTTCAGGCCTAGTTATGGGACTGAATCTGCCTTGGTCGCCCTGATGGATGACCTTTATTGGGAAAAGGACAGGGGGAGTGTGACCCTGTAATTCTTACTTGATCTCTCAGCGGCTTTTGATACCATTGACCATGGTATCCTTCTGGGCCAACTTGGTAAGATGGGTATTGGAGGCACTGTTTTACAGTGGTTCCGATCCCATCTCCAAGGTCACTCTCAGAGAATAGCATTGGGTGACTGTCTATTGGCCCCCTGGCGGTTGTGCTGAGGGGTGCCGCAGGGTACCGTCTTGTCCCCCATGCTGTTAACATCTATGTAAAGCCCTTTGAAGCAGCCATAAGGAGAACTGGGGCAAGGTGTCAGCAGCAGGCTGATGATACCCAGCTCTATTTCTCCATAACATCTGAAACAGGAGAGGCCGTGCAAGCCCTTGGTGCTGCCTGCACTTGGGAGGCACTGTGGGTTGGTGGTTCCCGAGCTCAGATAATTGGTCAGTTGCCTGCTTTGGATGGGGTCGTACTCCCTCTGAAAGAGCAGGTCCGAAGTCTGGAGGTGCTCCTGGATCCATGTTTGTCACTAGAGGCCCAAGTGACCTCTGTGGCTAGGAGTGCCTTTTACCAGCTTTGGCTGGTAAGGCAGCCGTAGCTGTTTCTGGACCAGAATAGCCTGACCACTGTTGTCCATGCACTGGTAACCTCCAGGCTGGATTACTGTAATGCGCTCTATGTGGGGCTGCCCTTGAGGTTGGTCCGGAAGTTGCAGCTGGTGCAAAATGTGGCAGCGAGACTGCTCACTGGAGTAGGGTATCGCCAACATGTCACCCCGCTACTGAAAGAATTGCACTGGCTGCCCATTTGCTACCGGGCCAAGTTCAAGGTTCTAGTTTTGTTGTACAAAGCCCTATACAGCTTGGGATCAGGATACCTGAAAGGCCATCTTACCCCTTATATACCCAGTCGATCACTGTGCTCTGCAGGTGAGGGCCTCCTGCAGATACCATCTTATCAGGAGGTCCATTCTGCACAACATAGGAAACGGATCTTTAGTGTGGTGGCACCTACCCTATGGAATTCCCTCCACTTAAATATTAGGCAGGCTCTGTTATCTTTCCGGCGCCTTTTGAAGACTTTTCTCTTTCAATAAGTCTATCCCAGTCCACGTCTGTGTTGGAATTGATTTTTAATATGTTTTTTAAAAAACCTTTTTTTAAAAATAATATTTTTAACCCCTTTTAAAAAGATCTTTTAAAAGCTTTTAAAAATGTTTTTATTTTGTTTTAATGTATTTTAAGGTCTGTTTTTATGATGTTTTAGTGGTTTGTTTGATGCCCTGGGCTCCTGCTGGGAGGAAGGGTGGGATATAAATCAAATAATAAATAAATAAATTATCAAATATTTTATTTCAAAGAACCCTCGGGTCCTGTGGACCATAGCTGAAAACCAATTTATCTAGACTCATCTAGACTTATACAGAGAGTGCTATTTGATTAATTTGCATATGCTACTATTTGCATTACCTTATGTAGGGTCCATTGGGCCTGGACGGTGGTTGCCAGGAAATAGCAACAAATGACTCATTAACTGGGGTCACAGACAATGGACTAATGCCTTGGGGAAGGGTTGGATGGGTAATCATGTATGTCGGTAGACTCTCTGTGCATCCTCCGATGTAGCCACCACCTCCAGAGCAAGCCACTATGGTGACTGAGTAGTTTGTGAAGGGGATCAGGTTGGTTACTACATAGCTCATTGAAGATGATAAGTTGCTGGTAAGGGTGATTCGAGAGTCTGGCATGCGGATCTCATAGCTAAGTATTTCTCCATTCAGTATGATAGGAGCTTTCCAGGAAACCTGGGAGGGAAAATAAGATTGTTTTTCTTTAAAGATAAAAGAATTTTGCAAGATTAAAAACAACACCAGCACTGAAAATAGTACAGATCTGAGCAATGTTTTCTTCTTATATAGCTTATTCTAGTATTTCATCCCTTCAGGTCTCCATTTCACATTATGTGGCTGTGTAAAAACAACACACATCTGTAGTTCCTCGACCTTAGTATCATATACCCACTTACTTATCATGAAATTCCCACATTCAGACTGTATGTAGCTTCATGTCCACCCATATTCTGATGTCAGAAATGATTTGCCATGGCTGTGTTTTCCCACTTAAGTCAATATCAGCAATCTAATCAAGATGCTGTCATTCCAAAACATGTTCGTATCTGCTTATGAGAATATCAGCCTTTACTGCCAAAATTAAGAGCTACTTATGGCTGCCATAAAGAGACCATTTTAAATCATTCCACCATTCAATTATGGGATTTTCCCTCATGTCAGCACAAAAATCTGAAAAAAAAATCTGCCCTCTGTCATTTGGTGAACCACTGTATACAAATGACTTAACGTAAGGGGGTTCACAAAATCCTATCTATAGCTTCGTACACATCATACATTTAAAGCACATTTAAAGCACATCTCCCCCAAAGAATCTTGGGAATTGTAATTTGTTAAGGAGTTGTAGCTCTGTGGGGGATATGGATGGAAAGACCTGTCTGTTTCGGTTCTGTCACTTTCTCATTTTTCTAATGTTAAATTCACTTCTCTACATTTCTACAGAGATCCTCAATTTTTTTTAAAAAAAAATCCTCATGAAAATTCTCCACCATTTTAGTGTGAATTTTTCCAAATAAACACATTTTTGTAGGCAGTTTTGACAAAGGTAAACATTTTTGTAATCCATTTCTCATCATTTCATGCCTTTTTGCATGATAGTTTCACTCATGTGTTCATTTTTATGCACATTTCCCCCTAACATATGCATTTTTGTAAATATTGTTTAGTTGGTGAACTGCATCCCAAACTTCTAATACATGCAAATTTCAAAGGGTGGCTGTGTTTCGGTTCTCATATTGTTGCGGAAATTGCGGATTTGATAAATTCTGCTTGAAATGTGAACTGACTCAAAATTCCCAACCATCCCTAGTGAGTGTTAAATAACAGTTCCTGATTCTTGTTGGAATCTATTTATCTTCTTTTCCCGTAAACTATATACTAAGCAGTGGATAAAAAGAAAATTATGGTTGCATTTGCTTCAGAGTCCAAACTATAAAGCAAGGGTGGAGAAGCCTATGGCCTTCCAGATGTTGCTGGACTACAATTCCCATTATCTCTGACCATTGGCCATGCTAGCTGGGGTTGATGGGAGCTCAACAATATCTGAAGGGCCACAGATTCCCCATCCCTGTATATAGAGTACATTAATGTCAATCAGCTGGCTTAACTGTGTGGGTGCTATAAAATAAATAAAATTACACCAGAATAAATGATCAAAGATTCTACTGTTTAATCTGTTCTTGAGTCTGACTACTCTTAGATCAGTAATTTCATAGCCCAAAAGATATTCTTGCGTATAAAGCCATCAAGGTGCCAGATCTCAAAGATCAACAGGGAATTACTTACAACAACAATCCAATTTATATGCCAGCCTCCCTCCCAAAATGAGGCACAATGTAAGACGTTAAGAACTAGAGAAATTCTAAATTCTTAGATCGTGATACTTGCATGGCATCAAGCTGCAGATACTTTTAACAGCACTGAAGGTCTTTGATAAAAAGAACTTGGAAAATTATTAAACAAAACATTGTTAACAGGACGTTTTAAATCACAGAAGCACAAACAAACTTAGTGGTATTATCATGGAAAAGATTTCACTCTGGCAAGGCTTAAAAATTATTATTCAAGTTTCTGTTACTCCTAGCTCACAACATGAAAGTAAATGACAAAAATACCACATCAAAACATATCTAAAGCTAGAGGGAGGCAGAACTGAATCCATCCTAGTTATTTGCATTATCTTCATCCTCCCTTATGGAACAATGTAAAATCAGCCAGGCAAGGAAATATTATATTGTAGTTTACAACATGAAAGAAAAAATATTTCTTCCTGTTACATCCTCCATGTATTACAATACACAATGGATGTAAAATCCCAAGGTAGCAGTTTACCATTCGTCTCTGAGAATCAGGTGACTGTAAAAGGAGGAGGTAAACAAGAAAGACCAGAGAAAACTCTAATGCTTTTGTGTGACTGGAAGGGATTCAAACAGCAGCTCAAAGTAACAGATGTGTGCTGGTTAATAATAAACTGCTCTATGCTAACTTATAACATTGATCCATCCTACTCAAGTTTGCTCAAACTAAGAACTCAGGGCTGCTTTTGGTTTCACTTTGTAAAAGAAAAAAAGAAAAATCTTGTTATTTATCCCTATACTTCAGCCTTCCTGAGCCTGCTGTCCTCCAGATGTTTTATATTTATTTATTTAACAAAAATTATATACATCTTCATTGTTTAAAAAATCCCCAACCTCTATGTGGTTTGTAAATGTCAGATGTCCCTGAGGTCATTTTTCATTTTTCTGTGGTCACATTTCAGCTTGTAAAGGATGTGGACAGGATTCTGGGAGAATCGAGGGCCACTACTTGTTCCCTTGACCCTTGCCCATCCTGGTTAATCAAATCTGCCAGAGTGGGGTTGACTGGTTGGTATATTTAATTAACACCTCCATAAGGGAAGGTTCTATGCCAACATTGCTGAAGGAGGCTGTGATAAGACCTTTGTTAAAAAAGTCTTCGTTAGACCCTGCAGATCTTAACTTCCACCCACTCTCTAATCACCCCTTTTGGGGCAAGGTGATTGAGAGGGTAGTGGCTGATCAGCTCCAAGTTTTCCTGGATGAATTGGACTATCTAGACCCTTTTCAATCAGGCTTCAGGCCTGGTCATGGGACAGAGATTGCCTTGGTCGCCCTGCTTGATGACCTACGCCGGGCATCAGACAGGAGGAGTGCATTCCTGTTGGTGCTGCTGGACCTCTCAGCGGCCTTCAATACGATCGACCATGGTATCCTTCTGGGCCATCTATCTGGGATGGGATTGGGAGGCACTGTTTTAAGGTGGCTCCAGTCCTACTTGATGGACAGGACCCAGAAAGTGGTGCTGAGAAACTACGGCTCATCCCCCTGGCCATTGGCCTACGGGGTACCGCAGGGTTCAATTCTGTCTCCCATGCTCTTTAACATTTGTATGAAACCACCGGGAGAGGTCATCCAGAGATTTGGAGTACAATGTCATCAATATGCTGATGACACTCAATTCTATCTGCCCCTACCACCTGATTGCAGGGAGGGAGTGCCCATCCTAAACCGGTTCCTGGAGGCTGTGAAGGGCTGGATGTGGGCTAACAAGCTGAAACTTAATCCAGACAAGATGGAAGTGTTGCTGGTCAAGGGGAAAACTGTGCCAGGGATAGGGTTGCAACCTATTCTGGATGGGGTTGCACTCACCTTGAAGGAGCAGGTCCGCAGTTTGGGAGTCCTCCTGAATCCTGCCCTGCTGCTTGGATATCAGGTGGCTGTGGTAGCCAGGAGTGCTTTTGGCCAACTCAAACTGGTCTACCAGCTGCGTCCGTTCCTGGAAGCAGTTGACTTGGCCACAGTGACACATGCATTGGTGACATCGAGGCTTGATTACTGTAACACACTCTATGTGGGGCTGTCTTTCAAAACAGTTCGGAAATTACAGTTGGTTCAAAATGCAGCAGCCAGAATGTTAACTGGAGCATGGCGCACAAAGCATATCACCCCTGTGCTTTATCAACTCCACTGGCTCCCAATTTGTTTCCTGGCCCAATTCAAAGTGCTGGTTCTGACCTTTAAAGCCCTAAATGGCCTTGGACCAATGTACCTGAGGGACCGCTTACGCCCATATGTACCTGCCCGGGATTTAAGATCATTTGCCTCAGGTCTCCCCTGCGTGCCTGGAGTAAAAGATGTTAGACTGACAGGAATGTGGGAGAGAGCCTTTCAGCTGTGGCCCCCAAGCTTTGGAATACCTACCCAAGAAGCCCACTCTGCTCCCTCCCTGATGGTTTTCCGGAGACTTCTGAAAACGATCTTGTTCCGGAGAGCCTTTGGGAGGGACTGAAGGTAGAGCCTGACACTGATTTTATGTCCTCTATGTTAATTTTTACCTCAGTAGTCCCTTCAGTACCACTCCCTATATATGCATATATGTGTGTATGTGTGTGTATATGTATATATATTATTTTATGTATTTTAATTGCATTTTATGTGTTTTAATTTATTTTAATGTTTTTGTGATTTTTATTGTGTACAATTTTATTATGAATGGGCTCGATTTTATTGTAAGCTGCCCTGAGTGCCCTATTATAGGGTAGAAGGGCAGGATAGAAATATTTTAAATAAAATAAAATAAATAAATAAATAAATAAACCTAGTACGGATACAGATTTACCTAAAACCTGGAAATTATTTCAATCTATGTAACTATTATTGGTGAAGCTTGCTTGGCAGAAAACATACACCAAAGCCTCAAAGATTTTTCTCAGTCTCTTGTGATAGCGAGTGGAAAAAAACTATTAAGATCTGTCCCCCCCCCTCGTCCTCATGGTCTTTGCCAAATATCCTTTGATGTCAATCTCCATTTATTTAGAAGGAATGTTAAAAATTGGCTATAGCATTTTTGTGATCTACTTTTTTCTATTTGTCTGGCATCCATCACAGAAGCTATTTTTATGATGTATAAGTACTCTCTCTCAAACACCCTCTTCTATGAAGCCACCTGCTTTAGTCAACCCCTACAGGAGTCATTTATAATAAAGCTTAATTAATCATGCTACTTGAGTGCCTTGCAGCCATTCCACATTTCTACGGCAGATGCCCAAAATCTGATCAGGTAGCTTTTTCATGTCTACCAAAGAGCAAGTGCTTGTGAGCCAAAAAAAAACTTGTTGCTCCATTGTAGCATGGAGAGCCTACCATCTCTTCTTAAAGGGGAGGGGAAGGGGAGGGAAAATAAAGGAAGAAATGGCTAGCTACAGAAAACTACAAGGGAAAAACAGTTGCAGAGTTGCACAGATGAAAATGCTTATGGACTGCTCAAACAGGCCCCTCGATGCAGCATGTTGGGTCATCAGCACTTTCAGGTCCTAGCAGTGACTACTATTACACTGTGTTTGGAATTGTGTATGTCGATTTTTGAGAGCAATGTGCTAGTGCTATTAATTGATATTGAGTAAGCTGAGATGGATCTACCTTCACAATGTGACTTGACTAAATTTGGTACTTCAGTTACTTAACAAATCTTCTCTTATGATTACACATTTATTATAATTATCTTGTCATTTGGGTCTCCTTTTAATTCTCTTAAATGTAGTTTATATAGGCTTGGATCCAGCAGAGTCAACTCGAAGGTGCTTCTGCTCAATGCAAAGGGATGGGATGTCTTGTTCCTGCTGAGTTCCCTTCATCCCTACAGCTGTAGTGGTGCTGCTGCACTGAGCACCATTTTTAAAAAACTGAAGATGTTTTCAAGATCTCAGAGGGCAGGAGCAGGAAGGAGCAGACAAGAAAGTCCATTCTGAGAACAGAAATCCATTTGTGGTTCCCTGGATCCAGGCCATATACTTGTTTTCTTCTGTTTCTGTTTTGTCAAATTCCTTGTACCATTCTGAGTGCTTTAGAGCAGAAACTTTAATCCCTCTCCTATGAACTTCTGTGCTGATGCAATGACTTCTACAGTCAGACCATAACAGATATAAAAGTACTCTCTAATATCACTGGCCTGGATCCAAAAAAGCTATTTTATATGGGAAGGACTGTAGCTAAGAGGCAGAGCACATCATTTGCATGAAGAAGGTCCCAGGTTCAATCCCAGGCATCTTTAGGCAGAGTTAGGAAAGGTCTTGGCCTGAAACCCTGGACAATATTGAGCTAGATGGGCCAATTGTTGGACTTGGTATAAGGCAGCTTCCTGCATTCCTTTGTTCACCTGAAACCTTAGGCATGCCTTTTGGGGTTTTGTTTTTACATTTTTTTCTCGCTTTGAACAAACCATTTGCCCTATCATAATTTACACTTTTTAAACCTTCCTCTTTTAAAAATTATAAAGTTGTTTGCCATATGCTCAGGGGAAGGCAAGTGGCTTCTGCTGCCTAAGTAACACAAGTCAAACATGGAACTAGGTGTGTAGTTTGTTGGATCCCCCGGCCACTGTAAGCAAATTATCTCCGGACTAGAGAAAATAACCTTGATAAACTTGTGTAGAGAGGGCAACAGAACAACTGGCATGTGCTATACAAATACAGCATTGTGAAATCCCAGATTTCCAAAATACTTACAGTGCTTGCTTTCACTTCCACTTCCTTTTTTTTTTTTAACTTAGTTGGACGACCTTTAAGGTGAGAGTTTAGCAATGTATAAAAGTAAGAAGGCACACTGGATGGTTTTGTGTTGAAAACAGCAGCAGTTTATACACTGACTTGAAGCTCAGTGTGAAGACTTAAGAAAGAGAAGGTGCCCAAGAGGAAGCTAAAATAGGGCAACTACTAGGAGAGATTAACTAACTCGCTATAATGATTCAAGAAGCTGTCATTTAAAGATCAAAGCACCTTATTTTCTCCACCACAAAATTTAAACGGGTAGAAATTAGCCATTTTCCCTCCTTTAAACAGCTATAAGCTTGGGAATTATTTCTTTTTAACATAGTTAAATCTTTCAAGTTTAATAACAGAATAGTGTTTCAAGAGAAAAAGGCAAGAGTTAAAAAGTTCCACTGGACCAGGCCTACATGTAGGGTTAGGATTAGATAACCAAGGTGAGAAATGCCAGTGTACAGGATATACATAGAAAGTTCTAAAACAAACCTGCAAAATTTGAAGCCAGAGTGGAAGCTCGAGCCCAATATAAGAAAGCTTATACATATCATTTGTTTTGATTTTATAACTAAATAAAAAACACTATTATGTTAATTTTTATAATACCATCTGCTTCTTCCCATTGAAATAAATATCTGCAATCAAGGTTCAGGGAATAATTGGATTCATGGATTCATCTCCCTTATTTGGAAAAATAGTAATCCAGTCCCAATACCCTTCCAATACTAGGAGCAGAGGTTTTTACTAGGATACAAAGTAATTAAAATACCATACAGGTCCTGCTTTTAAAGCAATTGTTTATTTGCTGTCCTCCACATAAGAACTGCTATTGTAGATCAGAAGTAGAGAACCAGGTGTTGCTGGATTAAGAACAACAGAAGATACTGCTGGATTAGGCCAGGGACCCATCTAGTCCAGCATCCTATTCTCACAGTGTCCAACCAGATGCTCATGAGAAGCCAGCAAGCAGGATCTGAGTGCAAGAGCACTCTCCCCTCCTGCGTTTCCCAGCAACTAGAATTAGGAAGCACGCTGCCTCCGACTATGGCTACTAGCCATTGATAGCCTTATCTTCCATGAATTTATCTAATCCTGTTTTAAAGCCATCCCACTGCCTCTTGTGGGAGCAAATTCCATAGTTTAACTATGTGCTGTGTGAAGAAGTATTTTCTTTTGTCTGTCCTGAATCCTCCAACATTCAACTGGCTGTCCATGAGTTCTAGTGTTATGAGACAGGGAGAAAAACTTTTCTCTTTCCATTTTCTCCAAGCCACGCATACTTTTATACACTTTTATCATGTCACTTCTTACTCGCCTTTTCTCTAAACTAAAAAGTCCCAAATGCTTGTTATGGAATTTGAGGGTTGAGATGGATAATTTCTCTGAATCTCCTTGCTAGCCTCTGATTTGGGATCTGCAAACAAAGAAATGTGCTCCACTTTCCTTTGCATAAGCTAGTGGTTTAACCAAGTTAGCCTGTGGTTTAATGGCTTATTGAGTGGTCAATCTACATATACAAAGGGATGTGGCCGGGAAAGATCCTGTGGCTATTGGAACTCTTTTCAGGGGAGGGGCCCTCAGCACCCCCTTCCTGGAGCCAAGGAGAGCCTTGTGTTTTTAGTCTAGTGCAGGAGCAGCTGGGAACTAGGGAGACAGACAGAGAGACTTGCTTGCTCACTTGACCCCCAAGGCTATGGGAGGAGCAAGTTCTGATGTATTAATGCTGTGAACCCTTCCACCTTAAGCTCAAGTTGGAATGTGTGTAAATAAAAACCATTTTTCCTAAAAGATACCACAGTCTCTGCTGGCCTTCTTCCCAAGGAAACCAAACCCTGGGTAAGCGTAGGAACCCCTGGAAGTCTTACACCGCTCAGAGATTGGAGTGGCATGCAACATGCTGCAGCCTTTTCTTACAGGTGAGCCGCTTCATCATTTTACTTGTCCTACACTGAATCTTTTCAAACTCTACAATATCCTTTTTTGAGGTGAGGCAGCTAGAACTGTACACAGAATTCCAAATGTGGCTGCACCATAGATTTAGATACTGAAAGTTTTATTTTCAGTACCTTTCCTATGATCCCTAGCATGGAATGTATCTTTTTCACAGCTGCTGCACACTGGGTCAGTATCTTCACTGGGCTATCCACTATGACTCCAAGGTCTCCTTCCTGGTCAGTCATTGCCTGTTCAGATCCCATGAGCATGTATGTGATTTTTTGCCCCAATATACATAGATTTACACATTAATATTGTATTTTTGGAATTCCCTCCCTTTAAATATTAGGCAGGTGCCATCTCTGTTATCTTTTCAGTGCCTACTGAAGATCTTCCTCTTTCAACAAGCCTTTGAAGTTGAGACCTTTTCCCAGTCTGTGTTGGAATTGCTTTTTAATGTTTTTAAACCTTTTCTTTCTTTCTTTTTTTAAAAGATGTTTTTAAAGCTTTAAAAAATGTTTTTAAAGATGTTTTGTTTTAATATATTTTAAAGTATTTTAAAATATGTTTCAAAGTGTTTTTAGTGCTTATGTTTGCCACCCTGGGCTCCTACTGGGAAGAAAGGCAGGATATAAATCTAATAATACAAACAAACAAACAGACATAAATAAATAAATAAATCTTAAGAGACTGACAGTTACTGAACCAGTGGCCAACAATTTGAACAGAGGCCACATCAGAATGGTGAGGACCCTATTCAAATTCCATGTTGGAAACTGGAGCACAACTTGGGAGAACAAACAGGGTCAAACTTTCCATATAATGTTTGTTGATGAGATGAGAAGACAAGTGTGGACCACCCAAATTGGCAAAAACACTGCTTTAAACAACAGACCACATTCTAATGGTCAGAGCTTGGAAGTAACTCATTATTTTTAACGAGTTACTTGTAATTCGTTACAATTTTAAATAACGAGTGGGTAATTCCATTACATTTGGCAAGTAACGGAACGACTAGTAATTTCCCTACTTTTCAGCTGCAACTTTAACGTTTCCACGTTAGGTTGGACGTTACTTGGGGGCAGGAACAAGGGGAAGTCAGCTCCTGGCTGTGATTGGTTAACACAAGACATGTGCCTCACACTGATTGGACCTCTGCGCAGACTGTCTCTTCCCTCGTGATCTGTGTTAGGAGGCACGAGGGAAGAGGTGAATAGGCAGGGCCTGCTAGCGTCTGAGAGGAAAAACTGGACGCTGGAGGAAAAAGCCAGGGCAAGGACAACGGAGGAGAAGGCAGCAGCAGAATGGCGAAGAGCTGTGGAGGTGAGTGACGATGATTTGTGTGTGTGTGTGTGTGTGTGTGTGTGTGTGTGTGTGTGTGTGCCCCCCTATGGCCCCTTCCACCCCATGGCATTTTTGCCCCCCTGCCCCCCCACGGCCCCTTCTGCCCCCCCACTGCCTCTCCTTGCCTCGTTGCCGCCCCCTCCATCAATCACAAGGCACTTCTGAAACTTCAGCCTATCAGAGCTTGGAAAAGTTACTTTTTTGAACTACAACTCCCATCAGCCCTAGGCAACATGGCCACTGGATTAGGCTGATGGGAGCTGTAGTTCAAAAAAGTAACTTTTCCAAGCTCTGGCCTACTTCTCTTCCTTCCCCCCCTTTTTGAACTCTCCCCCTTGTTCCCATGCATAGCTGTGTGCTGTATTTATCCAGACAGAGCACTCCTGCCTTTTAAAATGCCGGCTAGCTTTTTATTGTATATTTATTTGAACTCCATCTTTCTTTTTATTTGTATTTTTGTCCTGTTTAATCACAAGACTGAATTGTATGTGGGACAAAAACTGTCTCAGTAATAATAATAATAATAATAATAATAATAATAAAAATAAAAAATCATTAGGCGTATAATAAATGGCTTAAGGCTGATTTTTTTGTTCTTGGCAGAGATGAGGTGAGAAGTAGGGTCCTTGCAGCTCCTCCTCTCAGTCCCCCAGCTCTCAAACTCATGTTCTGTGAGAAAGAGAGAGATTCCCAGTCCCAGAGAGAGATAGACTGTTGACAATCTCTGCTAATATCTATACAAATGTACATAACATGCATCACCTGAACTCACATGATCTAGAGTTACCTTAGATCTTGCAAGATTTGCAAATGAGAAGCAATAGGGTTTTATATTAGTTCTGATTGTCTATTGGGCTATCATAGGTTATATGTTTTTTTCATTTTCTATGGCAAAAACTCCAACTTCAGTGGAATTTATGTGATGTGTTCTAATCATTTGAATTTGGCTAATGAATGCTTTATTCTTTCATCAGAACTTTAGCAGTAGTACTAAAATATTAATAAAAAAGGGAAAGAAAAAATACTTTACATATATCATTCAGCTGTATTGCTAATTATAGATATAGATATAAAATATAAACGGCATTTTGTCAAAAGTATTTTTGTCTACATTTTATACCTCATCCTTGGTTTTCCAAGCTTGGCATGGAATGCTTCTCATACAGAATTAATTTGAAATGCTGCATATTTATTATCATAATCATCATATTCAAAATAAAAAATATATGTACCGCCTTCAAGTTGATTCCAACTTATGGTGACCCTATGAATAGGGTTTTCATGAGGCTGAGAGGCAGTGACTGGCCCAAGGTCACTCAGTGAGCTTCATGGCTATGTGGGGATTTGAACCCTAGTCTCATTTTGTTCTCACAACAACCCTGTGAGATAGTAGGTTAGACTGGCCCAGGCAGGGTTATTCAGTGAGCAAATAGGATCTCTTTTAATTGTGCTATCGACCTGCTTACTTCCACTCTGACTGGGGCATCTTGCAGCATGGGGAAGAGATGGGGGCACATCACAGCTGAAGTTCACCCATATAGCAGCATTATCTCTTGTTTATTACAGAGACGCCTGTTGCAGGTTTTGCTGCTGAGAGCGGCCACTTGAGTCACAGCTTGTTGATCCTGAGGAGGCAAAACTAGAAAGTGAGGTTCAGAAAGGAGGCCCTGTGCACGAGGAGGAGGAGGGCATGAAGCAGTGCCAGTTGCCCACAGCCACATCTGCAGAACAGCAAGTACCATGGTTTGGCTTTGAGAAAGCTTGTACATTTGTGAGCCAGAGTGGGAAAAATGTTGTTGTACGATGCAATTACTGTCTTCCAAGGATCAAAACTCTGAGATCAGCTGTTTCCTCCTCATCCAATGTGAAGAAACATTTTGAGGTAAGCCTTTGTCATGCTGGTCCTCAAAGAGTGTCCATTGTCTATTTATGTTTAAATTGTGAAGTTCCTCTTCCATTTTTTCTTGGATTCATGCTTTGTTCTTCTTCCTCAGAGGGCACACCCTGAGAAGCTGAGAGCAATTGAAGAAGCAATAAAGGCAAGGAGACGTGGCCTTCCTGAACCAATGCATGACACCCCTCCTCCCAAAATGCTGAAGCAGCAGCAGACAACCCTTGAGAGGTGGGGATCTGGCAGGGAGCCTGTCACCCAGAGCAATCTCGACAGGAGAATCATTGATTTCATTGTAGAGGAGACATTACCACTTCAGACTGTGGACAAACCATCATTCATTAATCTGGTTCGCATTGGACTCCCCAAAGATCTCACCATCATATGTGCCAAGACTCTGAGAGACAGAATTGAGAAGAGAGCATGCCACATGAGAGAAACTCTTGCAAACCGAATGGGTGCTGTGGCATATATAGCAACCACTGCAGATTGTTGGACCAATGGCAAGAAGAGTTACTTTGGGGTAACAGCCCACTGGATCAACCCAACTACCCTGAAACGTGAGGTCGGGGCCTTGGCTTGCAAGCGTCTGAAGGGGCGCCATACATACGATGTCCTTTCAAAAGCACTGCATGATGTACATGTGCAGTACAGGATCCACAACAAAGTTATGTGCACTACTACAGACAATGGCTCCAACTTTGTGAAAGCGTTCAGAGTTTTCATGGCCAAAGAACCAGTGGAAGCTGCAGGCACCAGTGACGATGATGGTGATAACCAGGAGGAGGAGGAGGAGGCTGAGGTGGAGTTTGTGCCTATCTGTGAGATCCTGGACACAGGACCTGAGGCAGAGGAAGAAGCTGCAGACTCAGGAGAGGATTTTGTTTTACCACCACACCAGAGATGTGCTAGCCACACCCTCAACCTTGTGGCAACACAAGACATAGAGGCCATGCTTTCTGACTCCTCCAAAAGTAGTCTTCTTGGTCCTTTCAAGAAACAGTTTCGTTCCTTGATGGGAAAGTGCAGCAAGTTGTGGTCCAAGCAGAACCAGTCAGCCCAGATTGCTGAGTATATCCGTGCGCAATGTGGTGTGTATCTGAAGGTACCGAATAAGACCAGGTGGAATTCCACCTTTGATGCGTTGAAGCAACTACATGAGCTCCTGTCAACTGTGCCACTAAAAATGCATGCCATAATGGACCGCTGCTCCTTGTCCAGGATCACAGCTGCTGAGATTGAAGTGGTACAGGAATACACAGAGATTATGGAGCCGCTAGCCCAGTCCCTAGATATCCTGCAACGGGAGAATGGCATGTTCATGGGGTATTTGCTACCAGCGCTCTGCAATCTGGACCGCAAGTTAGAATGACTGGAAAACAAACCTGAGAGGTACACATACTGTTTTCAGCTGCTGAGAGGTGTGTGCGAAGCCCTAAGAAAGCAGTTTGCAGCTATCTGGGAGGACAAGAGGCTTCTTCTGGCAGCCTGCCTACACCCTCGCTTCAAACTAAATTGGCTGGAATCGTGTCAGGCCGCCACCCATACCAACAAGTAAGAACATTAGGGAAGCCCTTTGGGTGGATTACTCCAAGGGAAATGTTGTCTCAAGGGAGGCATCAGAGGGCTTAAGGTGGTAGGCAGGGGCTGGGCCTTTTCTTCCTGGGGCTCCTCATCACAACCTTGGGTTGCTGCAGGTAATCCTTAAGGGTCTGCTGTGCTGCCCCATGAGTGTGGTGACTTGGTCACCTTCCTACCTTCCATGTCATCATCCACAGGCTCAGGCTGGACCCTGAACCAGGGGACATGACAAGCATCAGGAAATTAAGAGCAGATGATGGTTTCCTAACATATATGTGTTAACATATCCTCTCTCTTTCTTAGATACACAATGGAAGCCTTGTTGAAAGCTGAAATAAAGATGGGTGTAAATGAGGACAGTGATCAGTCTTCAGATAAAGACCAGGAAGGAGATGACTTAGAAGATGACTTCTTTAACTTTCTGCCCCAGGGCAAGAAGTCAGCAGTGGACACTGCTGAGGAGGAACTGGTGAGGTACCTGAGGTCTCCCAGCAGGGAAGTGTCATCACTCCATGGCTTTCCACGTGTGCTGCAGTGTTTTTTGCAGCACGACACAGGCATGCCTTCAAGCGCCGCAGTAGAACGCCTGTTCAGTACTGCTGGCAACGTAATGACTGTAAAAAGACATTCCTTGTCTGACATGCTCTTTGAGCATCTTGTTCTTTTGAGACATAACAGAAACATATTATAAAAGCATTTCAAGTGTAAAATTTGATTTCAAGAGTTGGGGTATCTTCATTGCTTGGGGGGATGTGAGATTCTGTTATGCCATTATGTTAATCTTATGGATAAATTTTTTTATTCTACTACCCCGTGTGTGTGTGTGTTTATTTTTAATATTGTTTTAGGCTTCTTAGATGTGCAGCAGCCAAGGCCAGCACCTTTTGTAGGAGTTTTTTAAAAAAAGTAACTGAAATGTAATTGTAGTGATTACTTTTGAGAAAAAGTAAAGTAATCAGTTACTTTCAGAGCAATTGTAATTGTAACGGTAATTACTACTTTTTTTGGCCAAGTAATTGTAACTGTAATTTATTACTTTTTAAAAGTAATCTTCCAAGCTCTGCTAATGGTGCTGCAGCCAGTGCCCTGTGCACCCCCTCCTGGAGAAAACCCTCTAGCACCTCCTAAATCTCCAGAGCTGCTGGGTCAGCTCCAGAACAGGAGCACCAGAAGAACAAGCACAGCTGGGCTCCCAGTTGCTAAAGGTATGCTTGGAGACAAGAAAGGTGTTTAAAACCTTGAATCAGCAGATGGGCACCTTGAACATCCAAAACCAAGGATTTCAAACCCAAGCCAATTACATGGAACTCTAGGCAGTCATCCCCAGAGTGACTGCCTGGATGAGAAGGGCACTCCAACTGAATGGGCCGGCATGTGTGGTCAGGATCAGTCTCTGCAGCTTCTCCCACTCACTTACCCTGCTAACTGGAGAGAAATCAACTTCTACAGTAGCTCTCCCTATACCAGGTCCAAAATGGACGCCTGAATTGTACTGGAATGGGATCTCAGAACAGAACAGGAGGCAACTGAAAGGACTGGGAGAGAAGTTACAACCACCAGGCCAAGTTGTGGCTCAATATGCCATGCCCTATAGCTGATGTCACCTGAAACAGCCAGGTCGTATCCTCTGATCACACAAATGGACCTAATGGACACCAGAGCCTAATGGACACCAGTAAAATTAGTTAGCAATATATCAAAATGTTCTGGCATCAGCTGAAACTCTGAGAAAGGACCTTCTCCAGCTAGACGAAGCTTCCCAAACGTCTGTGTGCCGGCAGAACCTTGCCACGCCATGGAGACCTGCACAACTACCAGCCATTCCCTTATGTAAACTAGAAGGCTTGAAGTTCCTTTTCTTTTAATTAGACAATAAAGAAAGCAACATTTGCGTGTCTATGATTCTATTAAAAATATCTTCAACACTTTCCAAATGGCCTATCTGTTGAAGAAAGGAACCAAGAAAATTTATTTTGTATTTAAAGCATACACAGTAGCTAAGGCTGTATGTATCCCCATGTGCAAGCCATGAATTGTACAGGACGTTAAGCTCTATTGAAGGTGTAAATTTCAGGAGCTCCTGAAACCAATGAACACAAAAAAGAGGCAACCATTTTCAATGGTTCCTGAAACTAGAAAAAGGACAAGCTCGCCTTTCAGTTTCATCCACAAAGGTAATGCACAAACATTCTCTATGGGAAGGTCTCAAACACCTCATGTTTTCATGAAGAAGAATCTTTATTTATTTCACACTATAAAAGCCAACTGCCTCTGTAAAACCTCTCCCATATATGGATTACAGGGCCTTTTCCTAGACAAAAACTCTTTTGAATCCTGAAGAAAAAACTCCAGAGGGATTCCTATTTATTCATTTATAGACTGTGGCCCTCTAGAGGAGCCAACAAGGTTTTCTGCTGTTGCCCTGCAAACACTACCCTGAGCCTGCTGGTCTTGGGGAAGAGAGCTAGGTCTTTAAAGAGACAATCTGATTCCGACATCAGCGGCGTCACTAGCGGGAGTGTGGGGGGGTGCGGACCTCCGGTGCGCGCCCTCCCAGGGGCATGGACGAGGTGGCTAGGTGCGCGCGCGCACACACACTCGAGGCCAGCCACCCCATCCATGCCCCTGGGAGGGCGCGCGCCGGAGGGGCACCCAGCCGGAGAAGGCCTGGGAATGCCGGCGCGCTACCCTCGCCCCGCCGACGCTGCTCCCGGTCTTGCCCGCCTCCGAGGAGTTGGAGCAGCCTTGCCGGGCAACGGTGTGGGGCGGGCTGGCTCTGGGTGTCACCCCCGCACCCCGGTTGTGATGCCCCTGTCCGACATAAACTATGGCCCTTTTGGAGTGAGGAAAATATACATATCACAGCCCCACACCTTGACCCAAACCCTTGACATATCGGGGCCGAAAGGAATCCAAGTAAAAGGAGAGACTTTGCCTCCTATAGCGGGTTCATACTATACTTAACACAAACTTGATTGACTGGAAACAGATGCTGTTATTACATGCCTTCTTGACCATTATAATACTCACTACAAAATAAGGGTAGCCTGTTCTGCCTCCCCAACAGCTGATATGCACCAAATACATCCTGCGGGGGTATGAGATGCTGCATGAGCAGGGCAGGTACTCATTTTTTCTTGCATTGTCCTTTTCCCCATATTGACAGAACCAATATGGCATGCTGGATACCACAGGGCCTGAGTTTAAGCTCCAGCTCTGCCACAGACAGATTACTGTAGCAAGACATATAAAGGGTTATATTCATTTAAAAGTGTACTTGAAGTTATGAACAATTACAACTATGATATATGGATTTCTTTTGTAACAACAACTGTAACAACAACAGTAATATATATATTTAATTTAATTTAAGTATAATGGAAGGTAGGACTGAAGCAGGCATCTGTTGGTATACAGAAATAACAATAAAGTCTTAGAATCTCAGGTGAATCCCATTACGGATTTCCAAGTCCTCATTTTATAAACAGAGTCAGACACACACTCATTTTAGGTACAACAAATGAATGGGTAAGGTAGTACAGTTAAATAATCAGGTTCTACAAATTATTTTGATACCAAAATCTTTAGTTTCTGCAGATATCCAATACTACAAAGATGAACAGCTGAAACTAAATGAATTTCAGGAATCTACACCAGTAATCTATACCCTTCAGTTAAATCAAAGGCAGGGAACGTCATTCAGCATGTATATATAAGGCCTATTTCCTTGTGGGTAACTTCCCAGGGGCAACATGCAGGTGATGGGTATGGCCAAAGCAAAAACACACCATTCACACAAATCTACCCACATATACATATCCTATTCATACTCACCCATCCATTCTGCCACTCCCTTTTCTGTCTTTGTTCTTTCTGCCCATCATCCATTCATTCCTTTATTCTTTCTTTATGTAAGGCAGGACTGAGGAGGAGAGGAGACCACGGGCTTGATAAGCCCCTCTGGGGACCCTAACCAATGAAGAGGCCACTGGTTCCTCACCCCTTGATTTAACCGAATAGGGAAGATTTTGCAGGGTAGGAGAGATTCATGTCCATAGCACCATTTTTGTACCCAGAGCAAGTCAGCAGATCTGGTTTAAATATTTTGATTAAACAGACTCAGAATTAAACTTCTAGACTCTGATCCAGATATTCATTTATTCATGTTGTGTTTACTGCTGCTCATGATGATCATCCCATACTAAACAGATAATCAATGCTATCACCTGTTGGATGGAGCATGGGAAGGTAATGATTGGATGCTGTGTGTAGGTAGTGAAGTGCAAAGTGAATTTTGTCACTGATCTGATGCTCAGAGTCAAAGTGATATTGTTCGTCCAACATGAATTGCAGACATGGCATGCTTAAGTCCTCACCTGAAGCAGTTTCCCATTTTGGAAGTTATGGGAAACTGGTTTCAACAAACCACAACTGAAATGCTGTATAGAAATATAAGAAGACAATGATTTCCATCCTATCCTGGGTTTGTTGCAATCAGTGCTGTTTCCATTCCGCTGTAGTTCAGCTTCCACTAAAACCTACATTATTTGTTGTTACAAACTATGTTGAAAACGTAATTATTTATGTAATGTTTGCAGACTAAAAAAAATCAAATACTGCTCATATTCACTTGTGTGATTTCTGTTGCTGACAAGCATGACGAACATGCAAATTGCAGGAATTTCCACTCCTATTTCCAACGGAATTCTTTAACATTCCTAAGCACTGAAGTATGTTCACAAGGAACACAGAGAAGATGGAGATTATGGATACAATGTTCATTCTCAGTTTAATAAGGCCATGGTTTATCAAGCAAGGATTGTTTAATCATCATCCCTTGATTCTCAATGTTTCTACAAGATATTACCAATGTTTCAATAAGATATTCATACACTTAGTTTGATACACAGATTGACACAAGCACACACTTTCCGGTATGTTAGTGATATGACTTTTAATCTTATATACTGAATTTCCTATTTTCTTCCTATGTATTATGACTAATCGCTTTGGTGTATCCCAAGCTCCACATCTCTGCATATCAGTATTCTGTCCATGCATCACAATGAGCCTTTGTCTATAATGATTGAATATTATGCTTACCATTGCAGCCACAGGTTGAGCTTATTTAGGTAGTAATGTGGATGCAATATATTTCAAAAAGCCTGCACTATTTTCACCACTTAGATAAAGTATTGCTTGTTAAGATTTCAAAATGTGGTTCCAGATTTTATTATTTGGCTGATTGTTGTTCACATTATTTAATGCTGACTGAGTGTCTACACACAAAAACATTATTCAGGTGGATAAACCATACCAAAAAGAGCACCAATGATTTAAGTGGATGGTCTCCAGCCTTATGCAAATGTCCTTTGTTTTGTGCTCTAGCGAGCAAGCTACTGCACCGATGCCTTTTGGCACTAGTACAAGACTGAATCCATGGAAGCATGCGTATATTTACACAAAAGAGGCTTCTAAGCTACAAAAATCCCTCTTGTTTGGTTACACTAATTTCCCTTGAATGAAGTTTGTATGCCAGCCAAAACAATGGTAGTTATCCTGTCCTCTAGAGTTCATTCCCAAATGAATGATGTGAATAATTGAAAATTTCCTTGGTAGTCCTCTAAGGCTGTTCTTTCCTTAATCAGTCAAGTTGGACATTAATTTTAACTTCATAGAAGATTAAAAACAAAACAGATATTTTGACACATATTTGAAAACATAGAACATTTAACAGTCATATCTATTAGCATTTTAATAAAGTCTAGAAGGGTAGGATGTTTTTGTTTCATTTTTTTGTATTGTACACATTTTAGTCTGGCTTGGTGATTAAAATTAAATACCCCCACAGTAGCATCCCAACTACTTCAGATATGTGAGAGAAAACTGGAAGCATTTCAACTGTGTAATAAAAAGCAAAATATTAGATTTGGGGGCTGGGAACAGGCTGAACTAAAGTTGATTTAGGGCTATACACTAAATTAAAGCATCTAACCCAGGAGTGGAGAACCTGTGGTCCTCCAGGTGTTGTTGAACTACAGCTTCCATTAGCCGCAGCCTGCATGGTCAATGTTTGGGGATGATAGGAGCTGTAGTGTGCAACATCTGGAAGGCACAGGGGCTATATCCCTCATCTAAACTATTCTTAGTGGTGTAGTTCATCAAATTTGCAAAGAAGGTCATCAAATTTGGGGAGAGGCTAATGCAGAGCACAGACAAATGCCAAGGGGGAATTTCAAGCAGAGTGCACCTGTCAGAGTCCAGCAAGGGCAATGGGCAGACATATCCAAAACAGGCTTGGAGAGTGTTCTCTGTCTTGAGGCCCTGAGGTTAATGGTTTGAGCTAGAAGCTGAAGACTCTGAATGCTGGAAAAGGTGAAGGGCTAGAAAAGCTGAAAAATTGAGCCTGAAGTGCAGCATGCAGAAAGTACCAGGTGAAGGCTGAAGGCAAGGCAATAACATACACATACCTTGCCTGAACAACCCAGAGGCCTTGTACTACCATCTGATGTTTCATACCCAATTCCTTTCAACAGAAGACAGGAAGATATGATAGGATGTCCCAATCCTGATTCTGACGTTACTAGTGCAAATCACAGACTTCCTGACATAGCCTAAATCACCGTGCTCCGTCAATAAGAAATAGGCTGGTTTTATTTTGTTTTGAGGCTAGAAATGAATCACTAAACCACCTAACCTTAGTCAATAAGAAGTGCGTGATAGATACCATAAGGCACGTATGGGGTGCCTGTATCCCTCTAGATGTAGTTGGACCAACTCCCATCAGCCCCAGCAAGCATGGCTAATAGTCAAGAATGAAGCACATTGCAGCCCAAAGGCATTTGGAGGGACACAGATTCCCCATCCCTGCCATAGGTGCTGCATCTGAAGTAAGATAGCAGCTATGCCTAGGGTCTCAGACCCACTGTGTGACTGGGACAGGGAATTTGGAAATGGGTACAGTTATCTGAGGCAATGTCAGAATATTTGGGCTATTCCTTTGACCATCAGCTCAACACCAAAGACAGTGGATACAAGACAGCTGTGGTGTGAGAGAGGCCCTGTGGAAGCATACAGAAGCTACTCTTCTAGTGCTGTAAACATCTCTAAACATGAGCTAGAAGGCACCTCTGGTGATTTTAGTGAAAATGTATATTAGCATGAACTACAATGAAATTGAACAAACCTGGGCAGTATCTGGTCCCAGTGCTTGCACCTCCGGAGGCTGGATGCCTGCAGGTCTAGAGGGCCTGGTGATAACTTCTGCCCATGCACTGCTGTTGGTGCCTCCTTTAAAAGTACTTGCCAATATTCTGTATTCATATTTTATCCAAGGGCTAAGAGCAGCACTTTGGTCCAGGTAGCTCCTTGAATCATTGAAGGGTAATGAAGCAACAGTGGATACTTGTTCTGTTTCCTTCACTCTCCTCTCTATTGTAAAGTTTTCCACCAGTCCATTTGGATGACGAGGAGGCTGCCATGATATTAGTACAGACGTTGGTGTGTCTGAATAGAGCTTTGGAGGAGGGATATCTTCAGGTGCATCTGGAAGGGTCTCTATGGGTGCTGTCTCGGGGGAAAGAGAGCATCCTTTGGAAGTACAGCCTTCTACTTGAAACCGATAAACTGTAAAAGGGTGCAAATAATGTACTGTGCATTTAGATCTAGTTCCTGGAATAGAAGCGTACAGCTGGACATTTGGGTAAATATTGTAGTGGGTGATAATGCCATTTGGCTTTGATGGATGCTGCCAGGAGATAGTTGCCTCTCTAGATTTAACATTCAATAGGAGTGGTGGATCTACAGGACCTGGTTCTGTAACACAGAAAGAGTAAAAAGGATGATTAATAACAAGATATTGATGCCAAAACTGCAGTAAGTCTCCCTTTGGTATGTGACAGGGGTAGGGAACCTCAGGCCCAATGCACAATTTTTTAAAAAGAGTTAGGTATCCGTTTTGTATCCCACGGATCCAACAAATAGCTTAGGGCAGCTACATGGAGTTGTCCAGTGGTGGATGGTGCCTATCAAGACTGGTGGAGTAGAATGCAGAGAGATCAAGCAGTAGATGGAGCCACAGCCAATGACAGGGAGAGCCAACTAATTCCAATTTTGTCCTCGTCTCCTGCCTTCTGAGTTCTAGAAGGGCAACACTGAGACTAAGGAAGAGGAAGCTGACAGGTAGTGCTGCTACCCCCTGGACTAGTTGTGTGTAAGAAGGCAAACTGGGACTAGGTGAGGGCAGAGTGAGGTTAGTGGGGCAGTGCCCCATTTGCCCTAATGGACAAGCTTTCACTAGAGTTTCCCCATTTCATCCTTATACCTTGTATATTTTCTTACACAATGTATACTTAATTTATGAAATTCATTGGTAGATATCTGGTGATGGCTGCTGCTTTGATAAGCTTTATAAGATCCATGATAGTGTGAATAGAACCTCCATTGTCAGAGACAGTATGACACTAAGCTGCTTAAATTATATCCATCCCGTCCTCTGGTCGCCTCATCTCAAAAAGGATATTATAGAGTTGGAGAAGGTTCAGAGGAGGGCAACCAGAATGATCAAGGGGATGGAGCGACTCCCTTATGAGGAAAGGTTGCAGGATTTGGGGCTTTATAGTTGAGAGAAAAGGCGGGTCAGAGGAGACATGATAGAAGTGTATAAAATTATGCATGGCATTGAGAAAGTGGATAGAGAAAAGTTTTTCGCCCTCTCTCATAATACTAGAACTCGTGGACATTCAAAGAAGCTGAATGTTGGAAGATTCAGGACAGACAAAAGGAAGTACTTCTTTACTCAGCGCATAGTTAAACTATGGAATTTGCTCCCACAAGACGCAGTAATGGCCACCAGCTTGGATGGCTTTAAAAGAAGATTAGACAAATTCATGGAGGACAGGGCTATCAATGGCTACTAGCCGTGATGGCTGTGCTCTGCCACCCTAGTCAGAGGCAGCATGCTTCTGAAAACCAGTTGCTGGAAGCCTCAGGAGGGGAGAGTGTTCTTGCACTCAGGTCCTGCTTGCGGGCTTCCCCCAGGCACCTGGTTGGCCACTGTGAGAACAGGATGCTGGACTAGCTGGGCCACTGGCCTGATCCAGCAGGCTCTTCTTATGTTCTTATGTTCAAAGGAGCCTAGGGTGGAAAACAGCAGATCCATAAACAATACAATTGAAAATAAAATCAAAAACATATTGTTGCGCGCCTCCCCCAATCTCCGAGCGGTGAGATTTCAGGGGGTCCCTGCGCCCATCCAGGGTTTGGTTTCCTTTGGGAAGAAGGCCAGCGGAGACTACGGTGTCTTTATGAAATATGGTTTATTTATGTACACACATTTCAACCTGAGCTTAGGATGGAGGGGTTCAAGGCATCAGCAGTCTAATATCCAGCTTTTCCATCTAGGTGCAGGGGCATCCTATCGCCACGATGCAGGGAGCCAGCCTCTCCGCATGCCTGCAGCCCTAGTTCTGTCCCGAACACACACTACCAACTCCAAACACACTTCTGCCCGCCCAGGAGTGGGGGGGAGAGACTCTCCTCCAGTAGAGTTTAAAATGACAAAAGGATCTTCCTAGCCCTTTCACCAGTCGCCAGGGCAATTAAACAGGCCCATTAACTACCTGGCCACTCTATTTGATTAACAAAGGAGATTCATCTGGCTAGCAGAGCCAGCCTCCCAGGCATAAGATTCCAAATCAGAGGCTGGAAAGGTGACCCACAGAAATCATCCATTCCAGCCCCCCCCCCATGCTCATAACAATATTTAAAGCATTTTAAAACAATCAAGAACATTTAAAAATAATAAAGAACATCCAAAGACATTTCAAAACGGGGAGAGAACCTCCGGCCCACAGGCCAAATGTGCCTCTTTATAGAGCCCTCAGGCCTCTCCTGGGCCACGCCCCTGTGGTTACACCCCCTCAACAGTCCTGCTTCACACTCTCTTCAAGCACTTTTGCTTGGCTGGAATGTGTTCTTGAACTGCGACAATGCCTCCTGCTTCCCTGAATGAAGAGATGTGTGTATATGGGCGTGTGCAGAAATCTCTGGCTTTTGAATGGCTGGAATATAAGTCTTCCTATTTTAGGAGTTACATCTGTTACCTCATCCACTTTTCCTTCTGGCCTAGTCTACCATGCACTTCCCAGAAGGTTGCTCGTATGGGAAATGTGGTCCTTAGGCTGAAAAAGGTCCCTTACTCCCAAGGCCAGTCCAGGATAATTTGATGCCTGAAGAGAAAAACTCACACACACCCCGGTATATTCCATGCACAAAAGCTAACTGGCCTGGCATTCGACTCTTACTTCAAAGGTGGTGACAGGACAATATCCTCCAGTGAACATGAGGGGAGCAGACTAGCTCAGGGAACACAGGGCAGGTGCACTACACCTACAGCTGCCTTTCAATACTTCTCCATTTCTCCTTGCCACCCATTCTCCCAGCATCTATTGCCTGAGGCAACTGCCTCACTCTGCGTAATGGTAGGGCCAAGTCTGCCCATCCCTGGACTAGGTAAATCTTTGGTCTGATCCAGTAGGCACCTTCTAATGGTCTTATACTAGCAACAGTACTATGACATATGTTAGACAAAGATATATTGACCTGCTGAAGGCCAGCTAATGAGCTTCACAGCCAATCAGAACAATGAACCTGAGTCTCTCCAACCCACTGCACAAAACCACCTTACCAATACACACATCTAATCAGCAATAGTAGAGTGATACTCTGTTGAAAACTAATTTCTCATAAAGAGAATTCAGAGCTAGGTAGGACATTTAGAACCAAGGTTCTAGCTTTTGTTACCATTTTCTAGAACATGCTCCTAATTATGCCCCATAACACTTTTATAACAAAGCTGTGTATTTTATAGCCCAGTAAAACCCACCGCTGTGCCTCTCATTATATATGCGATATTTTGCTCTGTTCTGTTTATCATTCTAATCCCTTTTTGCAATTTATCTACTCCCTGTTAATATTACAGGTGATTTTTTATTGTGACTGTGACAGAAGCTGCCGATTTAGCTCTTTCACCTACTGATAAATAAACAATGCACAGATCTGACCTTTAGGTTAACAGGTTTTATGCTTGCTCCACTCAGCACTCTAACTGATTCAATTATCATAAAGGTTCAGGAGCCGCCATGAATACTGAAAAAGACCGACCATATGCCTGCATAGGTGTTGTGGAACAGCAAATACTCTGCAGCCCCCTCCAGAGAAATCCCTTAATTGTAAATAATTTTGCCATGCGACACAATCAAGTCACCTTGAATGCAAAAACCCTCAGCCTGTGGAGGCAAAGTGTTATTTAAGCTTTACTGGGCTGCGTTAAATTCTGCAATTTGAAGGGCTGTTAAGTTTTTCAATTGAAATTTCATTTAAAATGCAGGTGCTTTTTATTATATTGAGGCTTTACTGCTCTCTAGGTACAAGCAAGAACTTGGTGCAATAACACAAATCTGGCTCAATCACTGATCAGTAACAGCTGTAATTCCAGAACATTTAGCATTCTTATAAACCACGTCCTGAAATCTATAAATTGCTACAGCAGATCAAGAAAACACTATTTCCACCTATTCTGCCCACAGCAATTTTGACATTTATGAGATTTTCTGTGAACATTAGATTTTATTGAAAATCTTTTAAAAATATACTTGGGTACAGTAATTGTTTAAAACAGCTTTTGGTTTGTTGAAGGCTTTTTTTAAAGTTCAAAAGGGTTCACCTTTTTAAAATTCAGTTGTCAATGACTGAGTTACATTCTGTATCATATTAGGACATATTCCATGGGCAGAAGCAACTATTTACTGCTCACCAAGAGCATATTTAATAGTGATCAGAATAGTGTATACAGGAGGGAAAAAACCCATTCTGAAGGACCATTATTAAACAAGCAAAATGTTTAGGGACAAAGTATGAAGAAGATAGATAATTTTGACGTACAGTATTTTTGGAGGGTGTCTGTTTATTTGCTACCATTCCCAGCACCAGTTGCACATGTACTCGTGCTGATTACATTTCTATATTAAAAAAAATGTGCAATTCTGCTTGTCACTCTGCAAGGTCCTAAAAAAGTGACATTTCATTTCAGGTTCAATTCACATTACAAGAGTACAGATACTATTTGAAATTATTCCCCAACCAATCTTGGCACAAATAACTTCAGGGGGAAAAAAGAGAAAAGAATTTATATTTCTTAAATGGAGAGGGGAGGGGTGATCCCACATTTATGGTATATTAAATATAAGGCAATAGCATATTTGGATATGCATCTTAAATAAATTCAAGGCTCTTTGGAGACACATTTTTTCAGGGCTGGTCATCAGGAATTTTTCTAATTATATGTATATCTGAAGCATCAGACTGTGGGTGTCTGCAGGAGGAAAATAATCAAACAGTTTGTTCTCCCTTGTGATAAGAAAAATAAGCCTTTCCATCCCTACTGAGTACATTGCTGGCATTATAGGTGAAACATTTGGGATAATGAGATGAATTTGTGTAACAAACCCCCGCAGAGCTTAGACACAGCTCTCTTAACATTATCTGCTATAACATATGAGAAGAGATGCTTAACTTCAATTTTCTACTTTTTTTCCCCAAACACATTTTTTTAAAAAGATGTCTTTCCATATGCTCTCTCTGCAGCTCTTTTAAAAGGCAGACCTTTACAACTCACTGAATTCAAGCAAGACTTTGGAGAGCTGTTTAATTGGCCCCTCTGGATAGAGAAGTGTTAAATCTTGGTCCCCAAGACTTTTGCAGAGTAGTTCCCATTGAGTGACAAGTGGAATAATTTCCCCCCACCTTTTTAAACACACACACACACACCAACTAACATGGTCCTGCTTGGCTGAAAGGGTCAGCCCAATTATGTAAAACACAAGTATTAACTATAATTGGGGTAGTTTGCTAATACAATAAAAAGCTCTGAACATGAGAAAAAGTTATGCTCCCAGCAGTATCTATCCCTTTCTAAACTAAGAATTCATGGGTGAAATGACATGAAAAAGATGGTTATAAAATTTTAATGGAATGATAAAAGGCAAAAGTCAGCTTCTCAGCTGAATTCTTAAAATCTCTATATATCACAATCAGCTCCTTAACTGTAAAATCAATGTGGAATATAACATGTTGTCAATGTGGTTGTCAGTGGAAGGAAGATTGCAAGAGTATGACAGCAACATAGCTTAGCCTGCCAATGCTGAAAATAAAATAATAAACTCTTTTTACTTGGAAGGAATTGTTTATAGAGCAAGCTACAGAATATGAGTGGAAGGGGGAGGGGCATATCACACCCCTTAATGTCTTTGATTCATTCTTCAAGCCATTTCCTTGCAGCATTAATGCTGGAAGGTAGTTTCATTTTGGCAAATTAAATTACCTTTTATGGGAGGCTATTTGGCTCATCTGCTTCAAAAGTTCAGTCTCTACTTTTTTAAAAAAGGTACAAAATTATCATTAATCTTTCCTAATAATCTGACTAGAAATGAGTGTTTATTTACTTCCTGGTACAATTGGGGTGAAATGGGTTATCGTATTATCTCACTAGGGACATGCATGGGGGAAGCAGAGTCTTAAAACACGTTACAGGCAATAGACACAGATTAGTCAATATTAAAGGTAATGAGAGTTTTCAGAGGGTGTGGAGAACACTTCAGTAAAGTGGAATATATCAGTTTTTAGGAGACTTCTCAGTGGTACAGTCATAAATATAACCAAAATGGGAAGCTGTTCAGAAAATATAATCAGTTCTAACGAACTACTAATTCTACAGTTATGGGAAACAACTAGAGTAATAAAGAAGTGCTAATTCAGCACCACACCCAAGTGTGGGTTCTGGCAGAGTTCTTGTTGAAATTCAACAGGTGAAGATTTTCCAACTGATACATCATCATGCTAGGAAATGTTTTGTTTGCTGATTTTCTAGATGCTAAAGACACTGGCAGAGGATGGAGGATGTGTGAAATGCATCTAGGGCTGGCTTTATCATGAAAGAAGGCAAAGTACTGGATGCAAATTCCATCAAGAATGCAGCTTTCCTGCCTCTGACTTACACCTCTATGTACATTAAAAAATAACAACAGAGCTTTAGCCAGCAGAGGCTGATTTGCTCTTGGTGGTGTATAACAACATAGGAACAGCCCTGCTGGACCAGGCCAAAGACCTATCTAGCCCAACATCCTGTTCTCACAGTGACCAAACAGATGCCCAAGGGAAGCCCACAAGCAGGACCTGAGCACAACAGCACTCCCCTCACTTGCGATTCCCAGCAAGTCGTAGAGAACAGAAATTGTATGCCTTACCCAAAATGAAGCTGTAGCGCTGCTGAACCCCTCAGTGCAAGAAGAAAGTCTCAGGATCAGTTCAGTGTACCATCTTTCACATGAAATAATTATCATTATGACACAATTGTTTAAGTCTAGTGCACATTTTTGGGGCCCCAACGTGGGACTATGAACTGCTCCTGTGGTTTCAGTTGCTTCATATGGTTGTCATGTTGCAAGCTGTTCTTAGGGACTATGTTGATTGGGTGCTTTTCAGTAGATGCAAATATATTTGGCTTGAAGAAGCTCTACTGATGGGAAAGATCTGCTATCAGTCAGAGGACATAAATACTGGGCTAGATGAACAAATTGTCTGACATCATATAAGGCAGCTTCTTATGTTCCTATGAACCTATACTTTCATACTTTTGGAATGGCATGGTAAAATTGCCATGATCCACATGGCAACCCACTCTGCACAAATCGCTTAAAATGTGACAACAACCCACACCAGGATGGGTGGCTTCTACTTAGAATCATAGAATAGTAGAGTTGGAAGGGGTCTATAAGGCCATCAAGTCCAACCCCCAACTTGTATATGAAGGCTTTGGGAAACTGGTCTGGATGCAAAAAAGTTGCCATTTGATGAATTAGCTGCAGTAACATCATCCTTATTCTCATTACTGCTGCTGCTGCTGTTATTGCTGCTGCTGCTACTAGTTCATTTATGAATCATTTTCCATGAAGCACTTTGAAGCTATTTGGTGACTGATCCCAATTTGATAGTCATATGCTCAGACAAAGCAATTCTAATCTAACAAAGCAATAGCACTACAGATTAAAATAAATAAATACAAAAATAAGATAAATCCAGAACAAGTAGAAGCAAAATAAAGATTGGTCTTTAATAGAACTTCATCTAGCAGCAATGTCACGTTATTCCAGAAACTGGCAAAGTATCTTGAATTGGGCCAGCTTTTATTGAACAGGATCATTAAACAATCAGGAAAATCATTTCAAATTCAGCATGTCACTAATATTTTGTATGGAAGTATCATGTAAAATGTTAACAGCAGAGGCTCACAACTAAACTGATTTTACTTACTCTGACCCTTTAAGTCTCTAGCTTGGAGAAGCATTCTTCTGGTCCTCCTATGTTATGATTTTGTTCTTACGTTGTTTTGCTTGCTGGTTGACATATGGCATTTTCTCATATTCTACCATATATTTTCTTTGGTTTAATGTGTTATTCACTGTTTTAGGGACCTTTGTGCCGAAAAGCAGTATATAAATAGCTGTTGTGAGACCAAAACTTTGTCACTAGAGGGCCAGAAAGGGTGAGTCCTTCTATCCATTCCCAAAATAGAAGTAACTGATCATCAAACTGAGGGACTGGAAAATACACTTTCAAGAAAAGCAACTGAGATGCCGTGTCCCAAATACTAATAAGAACAGTGAACTTTCCCATTACTTTTTCTTGTTAATTTGAGTTTTTTTGTTATTATTATCATTTTCAAGTAAACAATCAGCTACCTTTTAGAGAGGAAAATGGGTTATACATTTGATGATGATGGTGACATATCAGGCCAGTAGTTTCAAAATGTATTCGACGCATCCCTGCAATTCCACAGAGACGTATTGATGTTCCTCAGTTATGTTATCAGTAATGGCAATCTGGTTTCCCTGAAAAACGTCTTGAATACCAATATGTATTTCTCCCAGCTTTGCTGCTGCAGAAGTGTGTTTGGATTGCTCTACATCACTTTCTCAGTTCAAGTAGGTTGAGTGTGAACAGGCCCAGCATCAGCAGGTAGTACCCTCAGGTAGCTGTCAATGGCCCCAGCACTGCAGAAGCCATTGACCTTGGTCTCTTTTGTAAGTGCTCATGCATGAGCACCAGATGCCCTACATCCATCACAGGAATGCTGTTACTGCTGGCCTTCCTCCTCAATACGCTGGCCTGCTAGCCACACCTTCCATCTGCTGGAAATATTAAGAGTCAGTGTGTTATTAGTACTTGTCTGATGAAAATCAGGAGAAGGGAGCCAGTGGTTCAGTTGGTCTGAGAGACTGCCCTCTGTGTGGGCATTTAATTAAGGAAAAATGTACTGTGAAGTTCCACAAGCTACTTACTGTCCTCTGCTGTAACCATTAGAGTCCAGTTGCTGTATGTATCACCATATCCATTGCAAGCAATAACCCTTATTTCATATGATGTGTATGGCTGCAGATCCGTGACTATGTAGTTTAGAGAAGCTGAAGGTTTGGAAAGCAACCTAAAGCAAAAATACATTTTTTAAAAAATAGAGCATGCAATGAAGGCAAGATATACTACATACGTGCAGAGATGCTACTAGTGAGGTAAACTACCTCAAAGATCACTTTACATTTCTTCACAATGTTGGGTAGTTTATTATTTGCTTACTCTAGAACTTCTTCTGGGGAGTGCTTAGGCCTCATTTGGAGTTGGTAACTGGGTAAGCCTGGAGCATTGTTGCGAACTGGTGTAGACCAGGCAACCTGAAGACTGGTCGGTGTGGCAGATGAAAGCCTTGGAGGCAGCATGCCATCTGGAGCTGTCGAAAAGCATGGATTAATTAGAGCAGAGAAGAATGTGGAGAACATATGCTAGATGGAATCAAAATGCTTCATGCACTAAAAAACAAAACAAAAACTGTTCCTGGGGATCAACAGCAATGTAAGCATGGTCCATTTAATTCAACATCTTTCTCTCCTCGCCCCTTTTTTCAGTATACACTATTTTACTACAGACCTTCCATCACAATGCCATTATCATAGTATGCCTGTGCTCACCAAATGGATTTAAGATGCAATGATCTCAAACATCTCCCCTCAAAAAGATTGTTATGTGATATGAAGGACGTTAGCAGATTGGCTCACACAAATAAAGACCAAAGATGAAACAGACAGCCACTCTCTGAGTGGTGAGTCAGCAACCATCAATCACACTGTTGTCACAAAGGGAGCTGGTCATCCACAGGTTCTAGCCACCTTTATTTATGACATTAATATAGTCAGAGCTTGGAAGTAACAAGTAACAAATTACTTATAATTCATTACTTTTTTGAAGAACGAGTGGGTAATTCTTTACATTTTGATTGTAATAGAACTAGGAGCAATTTTATTATTTTTGTGGAGTAATTGTAATGTTTCCAGCATTACCTTTGGGCATTACTTGGGGGAGGGAAGCAGGGGAAGTTTTCTGCTCCTCTGATTTGTGGATGAAAATCATGTTCCTCAAACTGGGCTTCTGTGCAGCGTCGCTCTTCCCTCATACTCTGTGAGTGGGTAGGAGGCGACGAGGGAGGAGGTGGAGAGTGAGATGGGGTGGAGTGGAGAAAACAATGGTTTAAAAAATGGATTGTGGTGCTGAAGAATGGAGTGGAGGGAAAAAGGAGCCGGAGAGCAAGAACATGGACAAAGGAGGAGAAGGAGGCAGCAGCAGAATGGAGATAAATAACTGTGGAGGTAAAAGATGACAATGTGTGTGTGTGAATACTGTGTTTGCACTTGGCACACAAAGTGGCCTCCACCACCCTCTCTGGCTACTGTACTGCATTTGCAGTATTTTACCTTTTTTGCATCTCAGGAGAAAATGTTTGCTTGGGTGAGTGTGCCTTAGTTGGTGGCACGGCAGGGTCCGGGAGGTGGTTAAGTGAGAGAGATTATGCTGGCTGATGAGTGGGGGGGTTGCACTTGGTTTGACATGCAAAGATCTTAGTAGTGGCCTCTGCCGGACTTCCGGGAAGGGTGACTTAGCCTGTGCCTGCTTTTGAGACGGGCTCCTGCCTCAAAAGAAGCTTATTCAGATATATCAGTCAGTTTTTTCTTTTTTTTTGACTGATTAAACTTCTCCCGGGTAGGGAGAAACGAAGAGATTAACCTCAAAGCCTATTTTTGTTGGGACGACCAGATCTCATTAATTTATGGGACGAGGTCCAGCCGACGAAGGTGGGACGGATTTTCAACAGCAAGCTCTATCTGATAAAGCGAACGTACATCTTATCTTCTAAGAGAGAACGCACTAACAGGCAAGCACCCTTCTTTCTATATTTTTCTTTTACTTGACTTAAATTGTTGCTGTTTAAAAGAGATTTGCCAGATTGATCGGTTTTTGACATCTCACTGGGGAGCCATAACTTCTCTCTGCTACGCACTAATTAATAGCTTATCTCTGTTTTTGTTGCAAAAAGCTGTCCTGGATTTGCATTCTAAAGATATACACAGAAGAGGGATTTCTATTCCAGATTTTTATTTTGAAGAATATTATATTGTCTGAGACTACTCTCTTTTTGGTCTATTTTATTTTGACGAATCTGTTTCTTGACGACTGCCATTAATTGTTTCGATCCTGGGAACTGCATTTTGTTTACTTAACTATGGAGAGATAAGGCTGTCTGCTCTGTTTATACTGTGATGTCACCAAGTTTGGAGTATTAACCCAATTGTTGCTGAAATAAGAAGTGGTTTTCCTATATTTTTCTTTTAAAATGGCAATTAAGAAAGTGGCTGAGAATCTGGAAATAACTATGTTTCAGAAAATAATGGATGAGATTGAGATAATGAAACAAAACCTGCGACAGGGTTGTAAGGAGCTGAAAATTGAATTGAGTAAAATGACGCAGGAGATTAAAGATATAGGGGTCCCTGTGAGAGAGGTGACCCTGGAAGGGGTCCCTGTGAGAGAGGAGACCCCGGAGATTGGAACAAACGTGGAACAGGAAAAAGATTTGGAGTCTATGGACTTTAGAAATAAAATCTATTGTTTGGAGACACAGGAGATTAAAGATATAGGGGTCCTTGTGAGAGAGGAGACCCTGGAGACTGGAACAGGGGTCCCTGTGAGAGAGGAGACCCTGGAGACTGGAACAGGGGTCCCTGTGAGAGAGGAGACCCCGGAGATTGGAACAAACGTGGAACAGGAAAAAGATTTGGAGCCTATGGACTTTAGAAATAAAATCTATTGTTTGGAACTCAATGTTATCTCTGAAGAAATTAATGAAGATTCTAGAGATAAAGTTATCAATGGCATGGATAATCTTCTGGACTGGAATGATGTGATGGAGCCCAATATAGAGAAAATCTATGGAATTAACTGCAGCCATGTGACAATGGAAAAACTTTCAAGAGATGACCCAGTGTATTTTGAAAAAAAGAACAGAGATATGATTTTACAGCAGTATTTCAGCAACCTATTCAGAATGGATGGCAAGAAAATATTTGGGATAGAGGTAATTCCCATCAGACTCTTACTATATGACTATGGCTTTGACAGCAAGATTATTATGGAATACTGATAATGGAAGATTGGATACTGAAATTACTGGACTTAACAAGACTACTGAAGATGGAAGATGGAAAATGGAACTAATAGGGATAATAGAACAATGGCTACTGAAATTACTGAACCTAACAGATTCTGATGTGATGGATTAATTGAAATGTTTATTTTGACTATGGTTATGACAATAAGATTATCATAATTAGTAATGAGATGGATTAATCGATATGCTTATCTGGAAAAAAAAATTGATAGATATATTTCTTAAAGAATTGAAACCTCTCTTTGACTTTTTGTGGAAAGAATAAAGTAATGTTTATGAGATTTGATGATTAAGTAAGATAACTATTGGAGGAAAGTGATTTTATAATATGACTTAAGAGACAGGATTGTTATATATTATAGACTTATAACTGATCTGATCTTTGACAAATGGGAAGTCAATATTTTACTCTTTATTTTTTATTTTTATTTTTATTTTTATTTTTTATTTTTTTGTTTAACTATTTTTGATTTTGTTTTTTGTCTTTGAATGTTTTATGATTTCGTCTTGTATGTTTTATGAAAATTTGAATAAAAATTATTGAAAAAAAAAAAAGTAGTGGCCTCTGCCTCCCTCCCCACCTCCCTTACCAGCGGAGAGACCACCATTGCTATCTTATGGATAAAAATAATTATTCTACTACCTCTGTGTGTGTTTATTTTAATGTTGTTTTAGGCTACTTAGATGTGCAGCAGCCAAGGCCAGCACCTTGTAGGCGGTTTTTTAAAAAAGTAACTGAAATGTAATTGTAGTGATTACTTTTGAGAAAAAGCAAAGTAATCAGTTACTTTCAGAGCAATTGTAATTGCAACGGTAATTACTACTTTTTGGGGCCATGTAATTGTAACTGTAATTTATTACTTTTTAAAAGTAATATTCCAAGCTCTGAATATTGGGCTCATTGACTAAGTCCTCTGGCCAGTTTACAAACTTATTAAAATACAATATATGATACAAAATATATTCCAACATTAAAAACAAAGTATATATTATTGCTGACACACACACACACACACTCACACACACCATTGTAATCATACACACACACACACACACACACACACACACACATATGGAGAGAGATAGAGAGATGCTTGTTGATATAGATATAGATGATACAGAGAGAGCAAGGGCTTTGGATTCTCCCTTTCTGAATTCTGACTTCTATATCACACAAAAACCCATTTCTGAAACTTGAGGTACCTTTGTGAGTGGTCTCAGAAGTTGTGGAAAGAGATGTAATCAGACAGAAACCTGGGGAAATTCCAGTGAATGTACGGAAGTAATTGAACATAAACATGTCACAGCTTGGATTCCAGGAGTCTATCATTCATTTAGCATTTATTTACATTGTGCAAAGTGCTTTATAGTGGCTAGCTTCAGATTACCTTTCTCGGCTTCAAAAAACATGGTTTATGAAAATGGGAATGAATATCAGGGCGAAGCACAACTCCCTTCCCTCTTCCCTCCACACTTCCCTTCACTCACAAGCTTTGGGATTTCTTTCTTGTAGCTTGCATTAAGTCAGAGTTCTCCATTACTTTCACACTGGTGAATACAGGCTTAATGTCAAGTAAAAAACAATCCAAGATAATAAGCCAGGATCTGGGGAAATCTGAGGACCAGGAAATTAATACAAGCTACAAATGCAGCATCAAAGCTGGCATACAAGAGGAGGGGAGTGAGGCAGAAGTGCTTGACCACAGTGCTCATTCCTAATTCCATCAGTTTTGGTGTGAGAAGGCAGCAATGATGGTGTTGTGCCTTGAGTCTTTGCAGGGGGCACCACTAGCAATAAACAAGTTCAGGATGGCGGACACACCTCTTCCCTAAATATGCAGAGATAAAGCAGGAATGGCAAAAGGGTGGTGTGAGACTGATGAAGAATCAGAAAGAAGACAGAAGGAGAGTGAAGAGAAGAAGAAAGTGATGAATTGTAGGGATGCATTCCATCCCAGTTGCAGATTAAGCAGTTTAGGGAAACAGAGATAAGAAGTTGGTGCCCTCTACAGCAGTGTCCAAAGAAAAGTGAAAGAAGAAACAAGGTATGAATTTTGAGATGGGAGCTCTCACTCTTAGAGCGAACAATAAGGGAACAAACAATAGATACTTTAGAATCAGGTACTGGGAGGAAAAGTCCCAGACGTGAGCCTTTGTCAGGAGTTTGGTGGGACATAAGGAAATTAGGAGTAGGAAGCAGGACCTGGGGAGATGTCCAGTGATGAGAAAGGTGTCTGAGCTCTTGTAGCAATGGTCCCACCCAGTATGCTCTGCAATAAGAGAACACTGGCACTCTGAGGATACTCTGGGTGGGTGCGTGGGAGGTGGTGGATAAACATAAATATAGCACATAGCTTATGAAGCCAGTAAAGACTGTTCAAGCCTGGTAAGTCTGTGCCTCTTACAATTCAAAAGAACTGCACTGGGAAGAGCTGTAGCTTTGTAGTAGAGAATCTGTCTTGCATTCAGAAGGTACCAGGTTCAATCTCCAGGTAGGTTTAGGAATATCCCTGTCTGAAACCTGGAGAGCCAGTGCCAGTCAGCGAAGATAACACTGCACTAGATGTATCAGTGGTCTCACCCAGTATAAGGCAGCTTCCTAGATTTCTATGCATGTAGTTCTTTTCTTTAAACAGTACAACTCTTAACCACTTAAGCATGAGAAGATTTCACCTGTTAGAATGCATTTGTAAGGAAGGGGTAATTCTCACATCCTATGTGCTTCCAATTCCAAAAGGAAGCCCAATTCATGCAAACTCCTCTTTCAGCCCTTCTTAGAAAATACGGAATTGTTCAGACATAGGTAGAAGAGGGCAAACAATGAAGCATACAGAACACAGATGTATAAAGGTGCCTTGGTTATATTCCATTATTTCCCTTAAAATCAGATGCCCATTAACTAACTTCACAGCATTAAAATTCAGGTCTCTCAGGATTCCAGCATAATTTTTTCATGGCCTAAGCAAATGATAAACCAGGAAGAGTTAGAGTTGCTGCAGTCTTTTAGTTCTGCCATTCTTGCTATTAACTTCTATATGATCTAATTTTCTATTGAACTAATGTTTTTCTACAAATGTTCTGTAAAACTTTTGTAATTGCTGCCCTGAGTTCCTACTGGGAGGGAGGGCAGGATATAAACCAAATAAATAAATAAATAATAGCAATCAAAGAGATAGATGCATTATTTGCACACATCAATAGGGTTTCTTGATATGAATGTTCAAGAATAATTAACATTGTCTCATAATCTGACAACAGATTTTACAAACTACAGGAAACAAAGAAAATCCACCATCAAATCCTGTGGGCAATTGAGGAAAACCTTGTTCCATGTAAATCCAGAAAGAGCTGAGTTTGGAGCACAGAGGTTTTGTTTACACACTAGACAATGTGGGATATTCCTGTTGCATATAATTTACACATAATTTCCAAAAACAAAAAAGGAATACAAAAGTTTCACTCTAAAGGATCAAAGCACTTCTGTGGAATCTCTATCGAGCAGTAATAAAAAAGGTGTTCTGTGAAAATGGTCACATGGTGATCATTAAACCTATCAAGCACTTCCCAAGCACTTGATCACCTGCAACCATATATCAAATGGCTACTGATTATCCAAAAACAAATAAAGCATGCCACATATCTTTAATAATGAGAACATTTCAGGAAATATTTTCCTCTTTCATCTCTTTAGTCCTAATTTCTCCTCTAAGGAATTGCTTAGTATCCAAGCAATAATTAGAAGGTAGCAATAATTTCTCTGCCATATTCTTAACAGAAGAGCCACATACCCATCAGGATGATATATTGTCTCTAACAAGCAATGATACTCAAAATGCTCTGCTCAAGGTTTAATATAGCCCTCAAGGGGCAACCACTCCACCAGTAACTTACTGAATCAACACATCTTGTCCAGTAAATGCTCAATTAACATAGTGAAATGGCAGGGTGTAATTATAAAGAAAAAGTACAAGAATGAAAAGAATTACAAAACTGAATTCCATCCTATATCAAAAAGCTACAGCCCCTCCTCATTTCTATCTCTTTAAGACAACCTTGGCCAACCTGGTGTTGGGGCCAATGGGAGCTGTAGTCCAACACATCCGAATGGCATCACAGTGGCAAAAGCTGCTGTACGAGAACCTATGTGTAATCAGAAAGTCTCCATACCATTAACCAGGTCACATCTGAAGCATCTTCCTCACAGAGAGGATGTCCCCCCACATCTGACAGGAAAAATCAAGAGGAGGCTGGTCCCATTCATACCTCTTATTCAGCTTTACTGGGTACTCTCTCTACAGGTTGAACCACAGGGATGCCAAGGATCACTGGCTTCCCCTGATTGATTGATCAACTTCCTACTGGGCAGCCTCTCACAGAATCTCCAGAGCTAAAAACAGTACATTTCCCAATTGTCTTTCCCATGAATGCCTTCTTCCTATCACCTGGGATGACTCAGGGTATTCTGCATGCCAGCTGAAGGTATTTTCTAAGTTACTAAGTCTGCCTTAGATATCATAGAATCACAGAATCGTAGAGTTGGAAGGGGCCTATAAGGCCATCGAGTCCAACCCCCTGCTCAATGCAGGAATCCAACTTAAAGCATACCTGACAGATGGCTGTCCAGCTGCCTCTTAAATTCCTCCAGTGTTGGAGAGCCACTACCTCCCTAGGTAATTGGTTCCATTGGTGTACTGCTCTAACAGTTAGGAAGTTTTTCCTAATGTTCAGCCAACTCTGGCTTCCTGTAACTTGAGCCCATTATTCTGTGGCCTGCACTCTGGGATGATCGAGAAGAAATCCTGGCCCTCCTCTGTGTGACAACCTTTCAAGTACTTGAAGAGTGTGATCATATCTCCCCTCAGTCTTCTCTTCTCAAGGCTAATCATGCCCAGTTCTTCCAGTTTTTCCTCATAGGGCTTTGTTTCCAGTCCCCTGATCATCCTTGCTGCCCTCCTCTGAACCTGTTCCAGTTTGACTATATTCTTTTTATAGTGCAGTGTGCTGAACTGGGTGCAGTACTCAAGATGAAGCCTAACCAGTGCTGAATAGAGGGAAACTAGTATGTCACACAATTTGGAAACCTTATCCATATCAGTGTACATAAGCTGTCTTTCTTTTAAAGCAGCTTACTTCTTCCACTTTCTGAAAGTGATTTGGCCCTGCCCACCAGTGGCATATGATTCCCAGAAGTTTGCCTAGAAGGGAATGTTTTAAGAAGAACACATAGGAACTCTGCATTGCAAGTGTGGTTACAGGTTTATCTCCTTACTCAAGCTGTACTTCTGCTAAAATTGTGCACAAAATAAAAGAATGCCAATAAGCAATTAGTTGACTGATTAATGATTATAAATACATGTCAGAGAGACACTAGATGGAATTTATAGTTGTCCAGGAAAACCAATTATATGTCATGCTGTTTAAAAAGATATCTAGCCAATAACTGTCATAGAATAATGAGCCACCAAAATGAGGAATAAACAAACAACTGCACATCTACAAGGATATCACATGCCAATCTAAACCTATGAATGAAGAAATACTTTTTCCCAGCCACCAGTAGTTACAATTGCTTTCTAGGCTGTCATATTTTAGACCTCCTATGTGTTAAGGACACATAGCTTCAGAAAGAATTCAATCACACACATGCAGGTGTAATTCCATGGCCATATGTTACATTGCTCACTTTTTCACAATGCTGGGTAGAGGCTCACCACGGCAGGAAAAGAGGAGACAAGTTCATTGGCTTGGAAATCTCAAGGATTTGGGATGACTTCCCTCTTTTGTGCAACTTTCTTTAAATATCAAGTTTTTTACCCTACATCTCTTTTAACAGATATGTCATACTTTTGCCCCTAAGTGCCACCTCATAGACTCTAGCAAACAATAAGTGCAGCCAACCCCTATGCTAACAAACAACACCTGCACATAGATCAGAATTGTGTTGGTCAGCCCCATCCCTTGGCATAGGTGACTCACATCATACCCACAAGTTGTATATTACTTCAGAATATCTAGTTACAATTTATCCTTAATGGCAAAGTCAAGGATAGCCTTTCTGCTTAACGTAGCCTAATTCGGATGGCTCCATTTTTTTATGGCCATATTTAAAAAAAACCAATTAAAGCCATTAAGCATGTTTTCTATCTAGACTTCCACTTTGGAGCAAACCTGCTTTTTCTTCCGAATAATTATTCCCTATATTAGCAAAGTAGCATGTCTAACTAGTATGAGTTGGCGGTGGGATATGAGTCACCGACAAGAGTAGAAATGAAAGTCTTGCTATGCAGCACTGGTGAGTAAATAACACAATCAGCTCAGAGTAATAAGACAGATGTTATTGTTTGTTTGCCTGGGCAACACATTATCTTGCTTGGGGTGAAAGCCACCAGCGACATCGTTATGTACCTAATCTGACTGACTACATGACATTACAACATGAAGTATTCATTATATGATCTATGATTGGCTAAGATTATGCTGTGAAGAAGAAAGATGCCCTAGCATGGTGCTGAAATGGCAGCATGTTGTGTCTGCATGAACAGGTACAAAAACGGGAGAAGACCATTACAGTGGAAATGTTTTCATTTGGGGGGGTAACGTCCTTCCCCTAGCACCACCTGTGATGCTCTCACTCGTGGCTACCAGCAGTCAGGATTGTCGTGTTTATTTTTACCTCTCTCCACTCTAGCACAGATCTCAAAAGATCCCCCTGCTAGGCCACACTACCCAACACTCTGTGTATCCACTATAGCTCTAGACTGTGCCTTAGTGTCTTCCTGGCTATTTTGATACCTTGTGTCTGTGTGTTTAGGTAATTCCCAACCCTCCTGAAGCCTCTTGCCTATGAAGCTCACAGCTCTGGGTTGCTCTGTGGTACTGAATGCTGAAACAATATCTCCTCCTTTACCGCTGCCACCATTAGATACAATTTCTTCTTCAGCCTTGGTTACCCTGCCTTACCCCCCTGGTCTGTACACTCCAGCTAAGGAATCAGGCTTTAAGTAAACCAAGAAAATATTTATTGCTAACACTAGGAATAACAAGATTACTTATAGATTTTGTTGACAAGTGTATAGTTTCATATATGATTCTCTCATGTTCTTAATTCTTAATATATGCCTCAGAACTCCTAATCCAATCTCTCAACAGCCACCTTCTCTCTACAACAACCTTCAACACCCACCACCTTCAACCAACCCACCTCTCTACAACTCAACTGTCATCCTCTCATTTATACCTTCAGCCATTCAAACACACAGCCAATCATCATCCAGCATTCTACAGCCCATGTACTCCCCCTTCTCACTCACTCCACTTACCATATTTCCTATAATAAACCTGCACTTACCATATTTACATTATATTCACATACAGGGACATCACAGGGGGCACCTTGAGAGTCCCACTATTATACTGAAAATTGAATCTCATGTAAAGTCAGCATAGAACTAGTATTACTGCATTCATGCTGCTGATGTTTGTGTGTAGAGGTGAACACTCATGTCTAGTGAATTAATGGCAAAGATAAGAACTGATCAGGGCACTTCCTAGTTCACAATGAACTGTGTTAGTCATTATACCACACCAGTGCCTTTTTTGTGATGGTACTCATTGTCACCTCTGTTTTTGCTGCCCTTGACAGCCATTTTGTGCTGGCACCCACAGTACTTCTATCAAGATATGAGTACCGGCGCCTCATTTTTTTTATCCCAAAAAGCACTGCACCACTCTATGCTCCACTGGTTCTTATCTTTACTGAATGGGAAATATTTAAAGCCATACTGTCAATTTCTTTTATATACACTAAAATTAAGCACCTGAAAAAGGATAGCTTTTATTCCTGATTCATTGCTATTAGTATAGTCATACCAGGCATGCTTAGGCATTTGCCTAAACACGTGAATGCTCAAACTGTGTATGGTAGCAGGGTGTGCACATAAGCCCTGCCCCAACATCTTGATGAATGCCATCCCACCTGCTCAGTCCCCAACCTTCCCCATGTTGAGCAGAAAAGTCGTGAATGGAGTAACTCATGTACAGCTCTATAGCTACAGTTATGTAAAGTATGAACAGACCCTGAATCTAAGGCCAGACACAATGATTATTTCACATAATAGAATGTTATTGTTGTTGTTATGGTTCAGAGGAAGACCACCTGCTTTGCATGCTGAAGGTCCCAGGTTCAATCTCGGGCATCTCCAGGCAAGACTGGGAGAGAACCCTTCCTGAAATCCCAGAGAGCCGCTGCCAGTCTGCGTACAAGCAATAGCGAGCTAGATGGACCAACGGTCTGACTCACTATAAGGCAGCTTCCTATGTTCCTATGGCATGTTCAGTTATTTTAGTGTGTTCAATTGGCCATATCCTGCTTCCATAGGAAACCATTCTTCCCTTGAATGATGATGGTGTGTGATGGGAATGCTTAGATATAGCTTGATCCCCTGAATTATATTTCGTTGTTCATGACTTTTGTGGGATAGGGGCCTATGGGTAGGCTCTCTCTGTAGTGCCTCCCCCTTTGGAATGACCTTCCCTCTGAAATGCATTTCACTATGACATGAATGTCATTTCATCAACACATCTGACCAGGCTTTTGGAATGGAGGTGTATTTGGCTTTTTGATTTCTGTCCCTGCTGTTGTTTTTATTTGTAACTGGGACCTCAAGATGGATTATAAATACTTTTAATAAATAATAAATAAATGTAATCTTTCTTTCAGTGTCTTATAGATTTGATATCTGGCTTAACTACATGCAATTGCATTAAGCAAATTACCTTTCTAATACTAAGAATATTTCCAGATCCTGCCAAAGGTAATTCAGTTCTCTAGCTATTTTGCCTTTTGGATGGTTTGGTTGGTGATCCAGTGGAGCTTTGACTGAATAAATTAATAAACATGTCAACACAAGCATTCCAGCACCAACTTGCAATCATGAGTCGAAACCAATAAAGAAGAAATAATAACTAAGTTTAATGTTCCAGCTGTAGTATACCAGAATTTACTCATTGTCTTGTTCACAATCTGTGTAAATAATTCAAAGTATTGGGTCTTTGAAGCAATCTATAATCTCTAGTGTACATACTGAATTGCATGTCAGGTTCAGCTAAAACCTATTTTTATTATTTTGGCTTCTCTTCTCCTTCCCACCCCCCTTAACAAAAATCTAATTTGCTTGTTGTTCCCTTAGGTACACAGTACACAGTTCATAATTCATTTGATGTAAAATGTCAGTTTAGATTCTTGCACTTCTTTGATTCATGAGAAAAAACATGTACATTTCAATTTTCTTCTATGAGACTCTGCCAGGAAAAGCCCCCCACTGAGCTGCTCAAAGACCTTTGCGTTAAATTAAACATCAAGATTCAGAAACTGTGAGGAATGATATTTCCAAGACATACAGTACAAATATATGAGCCTGGGAAAAAGGTAATGATTTTTCCTACCAGTAAAGTGATCTCTCCCAAAGAGCATCTTTGATCCTTGAATTAGTTCTCAGTTATAATTTAATACATCATGATTGGCGGGAGCTTTCTTTACATTTAGACACAAAATAATATAGTCAGGTCCACAAAGAGCAAAACAACATTCGGGGTGTTTCTTTCTATCACTATGTTTATTCTCCCAGTATCAGTGCATGATATTGCCTTACAGAAACTGAGGAGAGCTTGTGTGTGTGTGTCTGCTGTGACTGGCTTTCCAGCAGCAGCATCACTACTAGGAGAGAGAAGGACAGGGTATGGGCAGCCATGAAGTTGACGCTGTGCAGGTGCCCTGGCAGAAACCAACAGTGGATGGGAATCTAATTGTGTGGCCTGATCTTGGTGATTGTTGATGTTGGATTGCTTGTTTAAATAATAAGAGGTGGTTTTATTGAGATGTTTGAAATGTTATCTATTGTATTTTATGTGAACCACCTTGGAAATACATTTATTCTTTAAAGACAATACATAAATTATTAAATAATCTGCAAGTTACCAGAACATAACCTTGACCAGGCTGTGTCTGTCCAGAGGGGCCATGGATTGTGCACCCCTCACAACTAGTAGAAGGCACTGTACTGCAAGCCACTTCAGCATCTAGTGATGAAGCTGGATCAAACAGCACCTCAAAACTGAATGTTTGAGTGTGTGACTGGCTCAAGATTCCTCTGTAAGCATGTCTTCTACTCTATCCATTACACCACACTAATGCAGTTGGTGTTATACATAAAATGTGTCCATCAGTTCATATGATACCACAAGATTGTATTTCAGAACAGATTATGTGATGCTCAGCTGTGAATTCCTGCTTCTATGACATCACAGCAACTCATTCAATACTTAGGGAGGAAGATTAACATATAACTGCCAGCTTGTGTCTTTTTTAGTTTTTGTATTTTGACAATATCTATACGTTATCTGTTTCACTTTGACACCAAGTTCTTATCTCTACAATCATTGTAACTGCTCTATATGGTCTCCACAAAGAAAATCCAGAGTCCTGAATTGCAATATAGATTTCATAGAAAAGCAGCATGCTTTCTAAGATTAAGGGTGATGCTTCAGATGCTGCTGCACGTAACTTTAATCCTTGCCGTTAATGTTTTTATGCCAATATCCCCACTCTGAGCAACTAGTCCTTAGTATTTTACTTGCAAATGAATTATTTATTGTGTGGCTGTTACAAATTGGCTATCCCATGTTATAATAACTTGGTGCATTGTGTCATTTACCTCAATCTCAAAACAGTTTGGCTTGGTTTGTCCTACATGTCAAAGCAAAAGACAAAGCAGTATAGCCAACTCTGATTACATAAGAGAGGACACATTAAGAGATGAAAAGGAAGTATCATTATCAGAAACCTCTTTCCAACTCTCCTTGATGGTTCTTAAGAAATTTTAAACGTCATCTATGCCTAACACAGAAAGCATGTCTCATGGGCAAATGTACAGATTTTCTGAACTTCTTGACACACAGAAAAAAAGCCAGCACTTGCAACAGATTCATGTATCTGCTCACTAAGGTAGGCATGGAATGGAGAAACCTAAGCTACTAATTTTCCAAACACCTTGTAAGGTCACTTTTTTTTACATTTGCTGTGGAGACAATGAGAGCATGAGCATTTTGAAAGCCCAGGGTTTCTATGCTTTGAGTGCCAGCTCTGCTGTGTGAGACTGATTGAATTGGTGCAGATGGAAAGGGATTCTGGCTTTTCTTTGGTTGCTTGAGGCAACCAGCTGCTTCAGCCTGTACAACTTGTGACCTACCAAGCCAAATGAAGCACACCAGCAACGTATGATTATCTGCAGCAGCAGCAGAACCCTGGAGAGCAGCAGCTGAGTGAGCCCAAGGACATGGAGATAGAAGAGTTAGGAAATATAGAATAAATCAGGGTCAGCAGCCTCCTCCTCGGGCCCAGCGTTGGCGCTGCCTCTGGTGCGTCTTTGGGGCCGTGACCCGGAGTTCGTGATACGTTGGACGTCGGTGATGATGGACCATGGCTCCTCGTAGAACTCGGTGGGCTTCAACATGGGCTACTCCAGCTTCATCTCGCACTGCCACCTGGAGCTTGCCTTCTGCGCCCCACACTTCTACCTATGCTGCCTCAGCAAGAACGGCGTCCTTGTCAATATCACCTTCCAGCACAGGGGCAGCCCGGGCCTCCATCCTTCTGTTTGCCATTTTTGGGATCCCCTGGGAAGCTTGTGAGACTTTGGGGGCGATTTGTGTGTGTTGGATCCTGGGCGAGAGCCAGGGTAGATGGGTGGAGTCCTGGGTGAGAGCCAGGAGGTTTGAGAGATGTTGAGTGGAGAAGTGCAAGGCAATTGTTTTAATATCTATTTGTTAATTTGTATTATGTATGCATTTGTATTGTGGCTTTATTGCATATTTTTATAATATTTACTGTTGTTTTATCTTCTGTACACTGCTTAGAGATTTTTATATATATTAAGTGGTATAGAAATGGCTTAAATAAACAAATAAATAACCAATTTCTTAATTCAATGAAGTGTTCAGTCAGTGAAATGACATGTGAAACATGCTCAAACAAGGCTGTTTTTCTATAGGCTTGTGTACTACTTCCACTTCATGGGTCTAATATCTGACGATGATACCACACTTATAGTGAAATAGTGAAAACACAATTGATGTGATTTAAAACATAGCTGCAAGCACAAACCCTCAGATCTCCTTTGGATTCTGAAATGAGTACAATTTTGGGGTACAATGTGTGGAAGGGTCATAGCTTCTGCTTTGCAAGCAGAAGATCCCAGGTTCAGTTGCTGGCAGTTCCAGATAGGGCTGGGAGAGAATCCTGTCTGAAATCCTGGAGAGCTGCTACCAGTCAGTGTAGACAATACTGAACTAGATGGACTGATGGTCTCTCAGCATGTTTTTTCTGATGGAGTCCTCCTTGGAACTAAAGAGTTCCAGCAAAGAATGGTCCTGATGCCAAGGTTCCAATGTCTAAATAGAATACCACTGGCCACACATTAGGAAGGAACTGAGTAAAATTATTTCACCTTTTGGGTGAAACATTTTACCCACCTCCATGTAGATAGCTCCCTCAGCCATGCCTGAAGGGCAACTTCCTATCTTCCTGTTTCAGTGGTGTGGTGAACAAGCAGAAGCAAAGCAAAAGTCTGACTGCTTTTCTGCCAGGACACACTTATTGCCAGTGTGAAGCATCAGCCTACATTGATCCCTGAAATATATGTGGATTGTTTGGGGTCCAGCACCATCCTGCCTGTAAGTGTTGTGAGGATCAGGTAGCTTAAAAAAGAAAAGAAATAAAACACACAATCTCTAGAGCCATCTAGGTGCACCATCCCATGAAAGATAGCGAAATAATGTTTATAATAAGCTGAGCATGATAAAATGAGAACAAAATCCAATGATAAAACAACCCACAAACCCACTGCAGGATAACTAAAATGTTACTATATACTAGGGATGGATGAGGATTTTGATTCAGTTTGCATTTCAAGCAGAATTTATCAAATTTGCAATTTCCAAAACGATATGAGAACCAAAACACAGCCATTCTTCAAAATTTGCATTTATTAGAATTTTGGGATGCAGTTCACCAACTAAACAACATTTACAAAAATGCATATATTAAGGGAAAGTGTGCATAAAAATGAATACATGAGTGAACATAACATGCAAAAAGGCATGAAATGATGAGAAATGGCTTGCAAAAATGTGTACCATTGTCAAAACCGCCCACAAAATGTGTTTATTTGGAGAAATTAGCACTAAAATGGTGGAGAATTTTTATGAGGATTTTTTTTTAAAAAAAACCCACAGATTGCTATAGAAATGTAGAGAACTGTATTTAACATTGGAAAAATGAGAAACTGAGAGACCCAAAACAGACAGATCTTTCCATCCCTACTATATACAGGCATGCATATCCTAATAGTTCAAATAAGCATTTGATGTTTTCTTCCTTTTTAAAATTTTTACTATTTTGTTTCAAGCTATTTCATTTCAGATAGGACTGGTTTTTAACCTAAAAGTTATAGAATGCCTGGCTTTCAAAAGGGAGGAAAGCCAAAAAGGGAGGAGAACACTTAAGGGAGTTATACTTAAGGAGCAACATCCCACTATTTATCCCCTGGTAAAGGTGTGTATGTGGGGGAGGGATCAGTGATTGATCTCTTTCCCTCCCCTAAACCACACAATTTGTGCCCTTAAGATGCACTTATGAGAGTCTTTTTGTTGTCTTTTTTGTCATATATATATGAACACTAGCCGCTGTCTAGCAAGCTCCATGCAAGCTGCATAAGAAATATTTATTTGTAAATAAATAAAACCGTGATGTCTTCCTCTGCTGACAGTTTATTAAAATGACATTTTGTTGAGAACGCAGACTAGTTGTTAGTTGTCAAAAATAAATATAATAAAAACTAAATATATATATATCAAGATTTCTTTTTAAAAGATTTAAATCATATTAATGCTGCTACGTAAAGTTCTTTCTTTCTGATTCTTGACCTGTCATAGAGAATGTATATCTAGAAATATATTAGAAGTATTATTATTATATCTTTTAAAAAGTTGCCATCTGCATGTATTATACAATGCTTTCATTGGAAAGTGAGAGCCAGTGTGATATGATTAGAGTACCAGACTAACAGTGCAATCCAATCTAATACATATCTACTCAGAAGTACTCTATTAGGTTCAATCGGACTTACACCCAGGTAAGTGTGTATTGGATTGCAGCCTAAGACTGGGGAGACTTGGGGGGGAACTCAATGGGCCTCTCTAACATACCTCACAGGGTTGTTGTGAGGATAACCATGGATAACCATGTATGCCACCTTGAGCTCCTTGGAAGAATGGCATAATATAAAAGTAATAAATAAAACAAAGTCTCATTGATAAGCCACTTATATTAAGCTTAGCAGTTAAAGAATTCTGGTCACTAATCAACTCTAGCTACAACCAACCCTATAGCCCACTTCAGGCATTCTTAAACTCTTACCATGGAGGACGCACATACCATCCTAACCCATGAGTTTCCTGCACTGAAGTTACGAAGGGGGATTTTAAGTGTGTTCAGCTAAACCTGCTTACAGACCTCTCCACAACCAGGAACCCTGATCACACAGGGAGGACTTTAAGCATGTTAAGCCAGATTGGCTTGCAACATCCCCCTCCAGATCTTCCCACTTAACATGGGAAGGTCATGGGAGGTGGTAAGGCTAGAACATTTTCCCATCCCCCATCCCTAAACAGTGTTTGAGAAAGCTTGAAGAGGGCTTAACTGGTGATTCATATTTGCATGCCCGTTGAAAAACAGATACAACCAATTCAACGGACCCTTGATGACTATTATAGTGCAGAAGGGAATACACACTGATATGCACTACTACATCCATATTACCTTTGTGTGCATATTAGCTTTGTGTTCAGATTGGGGAAACACACAGATGGTGGTTAAGTGATCTTATGCGGTAGGAGGAGACAACTTGATTGTCACTTGTAATTTTGCAGTGCTGTTCTAACTTTATAGAGGAAGCTGGCACAACAGGGCCTCCAGACAGCGGATATCAAATGCCTGGCTTAGGCAGCCAAGAGACATGTCCGACAGCAAAATTGTATAAATGGCTTGCGTTCACACAGTTTGTTGGTTTTCACCATCTCACAGAAGACATCATCGGCATTGTGGCATCTGTCGCTAGTAATGCATGAGCCACTAAGCAGGCTAAAGCCTTCTTTACACCGGAGACATTTTCTTCCTGAGCTATCACAACTGGAACAGTTATCTTCACATCTTCTGCAGACCTTGTGGGGGAGTCCAAGCATCTCCTTGGGGTAAAAGCCTTCACCGCACATTGGGACGCACCTCCACTCGTGCAAGTGAAAGTTCGTGGCACACTGGACACGTTCCTCTTGGCCTGGTCCCATGCATGTCTGGCAGTTTGAGTGGCATCCCTCACATCGCCCCGGTTCCTTGATCATACACATGCCCAGCCTGCATCCCGTAACACAGCTATTGTTTACAAGGCTGAATACATCCTTGCAGACAGTACATTTGTCCATCTCTCCAACACACTTCTTACAGTTTTGATGGCATTTCTGACGTCTTTGATCCTCATCAGAGTAAAACCCAGCGGACACAGTGTCACACATGTATTTGTTTCCTGGTGATGATAGAAGCCACGCTTGCAAGCCGTGCACATGTACTGGCTTCTGCCCAGACACATTTCGCAGCCCCTATAGCATTTGTGGCATTTCTTCTGCAAACTGTCCCCAAAGTACCCAGAGGGGCAGGAATTCACACACTTCCTGCCAGTTTTAATGCTTCCAAGGCTGAAATGGAAACAGTTCAGGCACTGATCAGCGTTGGGACCATCGCATCCTTGGTTGCCACATTCCGTATGACACGGTCCTGTGTATTCCTCTTCTTCGTCCAATATCTCCATCTGACTCTGGAAGAAAGCAGTTTTTGAGGGTTCCATGTCAGATGATGGCATTTCCAGCATCCTTGACCTGGAGTGATGGGAGCTGAAATTGGAGTATGGGGGCTCAGCTGTTCCATATAAAATGAGACTCCATTCCTTTAATTTTCCTTGTGTGTCTGGGTTTCTCACATGATATGGCTTATCCTGGATCTCCAGCGTCCATTCTCCTGCTGCTGTTTCTCCCCAGGAGTGGACAGTCATGAATTCCCAGTGCTTAAAACCGTCACTGGAATCATCATATTGCCTCCTCGCCAGGAGCTGAGACTTTGTTCCAGAAGGAGATGTCAGGTTTATCTGTAGGTCTCCCCGTCGAGGGTGTGTAATAGAAACTCGTATGACAACGTGCTCCAGATAGGCTACATGATGGTCAGGGTGGTCTGCAGAGGCATTGGTTAGGGCCGCCGTCCGCACCGTTTTGTTGGCAGGGATGAACCAAGGTTTCTTGTTTGAGGTTCCAACACAAAGGTGCTGGGCTGGGACCGTTTGCCACTTCTTTGCCTCAACAACAAGAGCTTCTGCACCACCAGGCCAAATCCATACAAATGGCTAACTCGATGTCCAGCTCCGTTTGTTTTCCAGTCGGGGGCCAAGAGGTGCACTGGTCTAGATGTTTTAACAAGAAGGTGCTGAACGTCTCTCCAGGTCAGCAAAGGGTTGGCCTCCAGACCCAGGGCAATGATCCCTGCCACCATGGGGGCAGACACAGAGGTCCCCGTGTGTCCGTCTATGCAATGTTTCTGCAGATCTGTGGTCACAATTTGCCATTCATAGAATGCCCCACTGCTCTATGTGGTAGCAATGGTGGAGGCGCATTCTTCTAGGTACCATGGTTTGTTCCCATTCTCGGTGGTACTGCAGACAGAGATTGTATAGATGCTGTTGGTGTATCCATCGCAAGAGCAGTGATCCCCTTCTCTTCCACCATTTCCAGAGGCCCAGACAAAAATAGAACCCCGTCCTCTATGGCCCTTTTTGATGCCATGCTCAAATGCTTGCCTGGCCAAGAGGCCAGGCCCGTCCACTGTCTGGCCGTCGTCATCAGGGCCCCAGCTTGCACTGCAGATGTGGATGTAGTCAGGTTTTATGCCAATCGCCTTCACTTCTACCACATCTGTCACATCACCGTCTAACATCCGAATGCCTCCAATTCTTGCATTGTATGCAATTCCCACTATGCAGTTAAAGTTGTTTGCTGATGCTGCCACTTCTCCGGCACAACGGGTGCCATGCTTGTTTTCATTGCTGGCATCATAGCGTGGAGTTGGATCTCCATAATTTCCATTGACATCAAAGCTTGCATGAGGATCATAGTTTTGGACAAGATCAGGGTGATGTTTCTCAATGCTGTCATCAAGAATGGTCACCACTACATCTTTGCCGGTATATCCTCTCTGCCAGGCTGCTAGGACATTCATTTCTGACCTATAGTTACTGTCATTGTCTTCATAGTGCATGTACCACATTTCAGGTCAGAGTGGGTCATTGAAGGAAACAAAATGGTCACGTCGAACGTGTCTCTTGACTCTTCGTTTAACTTCCTGTTGCTGCAGCCATCTTACCTTTGGATCCATTTTGAGGAAGTTGTGCGGGCCTCTGCTGCTCAACGTTGACCTTTTAATTGTCTTGCTGTGATGAAAGTGGTAATAGTCTTCCAGGCTCCCAATCTGTTCAAGGTTCAGGTAGCCTTAAGCAGAGGCCAACCAATCTGCCTCGCTAGAGCCCCCCAACACCCGCACTGCCCAGTGGTTGGTGTAGATGGCCCGGGGGCACCTTGGGAGGCAAGCGGGCAGCGCCGCCAGCAGGAGAAGGCAAGCCCCCAAGACACACATGGTGGCAGCAGCTACAGCTGGGTCTTTTGCATGCGGAGCGAGAGCCGCTGGTGGCGATGGCGCGCAAAGACACCCGCTCCAAAGCCCTGGCGTGAGCGAGTCGCAGACGTGCCACTGCCTGCTGTAGCCCTAATTTTATAGAGCTGAGCCCAACAAACAGAAACATTAAACTTGTACCTAGAATTTCTGTAATTTCCTTCATGACCACAATGGACATGGGGATACCTGAGAGGCTATAGGATATGTGAATGGTGCATAGGCTGGTCATCTGCACTTTTCCCCCCAAACACAGTAATTCTGAATTCCTCATAGATAGGTTGCACTTTTCTGAGAATCAGGAGATCCTGGTCACATAATGATTGTTTTGATACACTAGCGAGCATATGTAGCTGAGAGGACAGTCTGCCACTACAATCATTCTTATTCCATCTCACCCACACATTCATTTGCCCATGCATCGGTGACATGAAGATTTCTGTCTCTCTGCCTGTGCTCTCTATACAGTCTGTTTCCCAGTTGTCAGCTACCTGCTTCCTGTCACTGATCACTGGTGTTCTGTCCACAAGCCTGGGCCTGGGCATACTCATCTTTGGTGAGTATGGCAAGGCCATTATCCATAGGAGCCTAGTGAGTGTCAACAGGACAGAAAAGTGTGGAGAACTAGACACATCCTGTCATCCCCCACCCCAGACTGTCATCTTGAGCTTCTGGCCTGGGGACATGCCTGTGCTCCTACTTTGATTGTTTTCTAGAGTAGCCTGAGGTCTCTTGAATTCTGATGCCTACTGGGCTGAGCTAGTCTGGAGCAGCTGAAAACACATTTTTACAAGATACACACTCTCCCTTGCACCTTCCTCATTTGGCTTTCTTCCAGACCAACAACAACAACAACAAAAGCATTCCACAATGCAACAATATTGGAATGGATAATATTCTCATACATTACTTCATGCTATTTTTGAAATCACAATTGCTATTTATTTGAGTTAATTTTAAAACTTGACTGAATGCCAATGTTTGGTTATGCTGCTGAGCTTCAATTAATGTTTATTTCTTTTTTTTTTTAAGAAAAACAACTCCTACTTAAACATTTCAGGGCAAGATTAATGGGATGAATTTATTCATTTTAAGGAAAAAGAGAGCTCAGAAAAAACTATTTCTACCTCTGCAGTATGAAATTTGTCACTAATCATTTTAAACTATGCCCTTTTATGCTTCTTCTGTCTCTTTTAGCTTTCTATGCAGTTCTTTGATGTAACGAAGACAGTTCCAGACAAGATTTCAGTTCATCTGGAAAAAAAAAGTCTTGAGGCAAAATGCAGTGTATTTAAAATTTATACACTCCATAATGCCTTTGTTCTGAACTTGAACATCATGCAAAACTTCTCGGTTTTCTTTCACCTTACAACTCTAAGATCATTTGTTTTCCTGGTTTCAGCTTATTATAATGCAACACTGAGTTTAACTGGTGGGTTCCATCATTTAACTACATGCACAGTCATGGCTGACCCTTTCTGATCAATTGCCAATCCATACAGGTTTGACTGATAAAAGAGCCAATTAGATTTAAGCAAATTAAGGGACATCACCAATGTCAACCACTTATTAAGCCAAATGCCAAATTCCATGCATACAAAACACTAATGCACCAAGTCCCATTAAGAGTTGAAATCCTAACCCCATTAGTAACTCAAGACCTCTACAGGGGAAGGGTCAAAACAAAGTTTCATATTTATAGATTCACATTTAGATTCTGTTTTTATTTTTTCTTGCTTTTCAAGAACTCTTGAACCAGCATTGAAAGACTGAAGATAGTTGATAAAAATGTAACCCTATTTTAATGAGATTCTTTTTAAAAAGTTTTTTGACTCAAAACACATGTAACACCATCCTCAAGGTTTTTAACATAACAAGAAAAGCATATTTTAAAGACTATTACATAGTAATCTTTTAAATAATTCAATTAACCCAGAACCTAAAAATGCTACTCTTCTCAATAGCTATATTATGTTGCCTCCTGTAAATAATTTTCATTAGCCTTCTGTATTTTACAGGGTTTTTTAACAATATCATTTTTATCCAACATTTTTTGTCTTAAAATTAAAAGTATTATGTTGATGTTTTTGTTTGTTTTTGCTCTTGCAAATAGAAACACACACTGTACAAAAAGTACAGCTAGCTAAGGATGCAATCCAACTTGTATTTGCACCAGGTTGGGAGAGTTGAATGTGGAGGACCTCTGGCTCAGCTGGCAGGTTCCCGGTGCCACTGGGCTCCCTTGGGCTCTGCTGACAGAAGCCCCTAGTCTTGGCTGAGCCATGGCATCACTGGGACCCTGCGGCCCAGCTGGGGATCCGCCGGGGATGGCCTGAAAGCAGGGTGTTCCAGGGACATGGCAGAGGAGGAATTGGAGAGGACCTATGCTTCATTCTCCTCACATTTGGGGCACTCCCTCGGGTCCTGATCCATTCAAAATTTCCACTGGGCAATAGGTTGGCAGAGTAAAATAATTAAAATAATACCTAGTATAGGTATTCGTGGGAGCCACCTTTTGCTTTTCCAACCCCCATGCATGGCTCCTGACCTCACTGGCATTCAGCCGGCCCAGCAGCTCCTGAACAAGGAGTGGATGCTGCAGAGCTTCTTGCCAGCTCCTTCACTGGCCTCCCCCCCGTCAGCCCCTCATGATTTGGATTGCTCTGCCTGAGATGTTATTAAGTATATCAACAAGTTACATTTGATTTCGGTAAACTTAGTTAATTAACAGATCAATATAGTTTTACACCGAGAGTACATTTAAGACAATAATTTCTCTTTTTTCTCTTGAAATGATGTGATTAAATTAAATAAGAAAATCATTTGTTCTTTCAAAAGTCATGTCAAATATACTGTTGTCCAAACAAAGGACTATTCATTGAATGTTCAAAACAAAAACAGTGAGTATCATTCCATGGGGGCCAGCTTCAAATAAAATAAATAAACCAATTTTTTCACAGGGAAATGAATTGATTGATCCTAGTAATCAATGTATGCTTTCAGTTCAAACCTCTACATATTTCTCAATTCCCATTCTTTATTAACTGATATTACACTTTGTGATTTAGACACCTGCTAGAGTACATTAAAATATAGTTCCAAAAAGTAGTCTCCTTTTGGAAAAGAATCTGCACAACCCTATGTTTTGTAGGGTACAGTATTCAGAGCTTGGAAGATTACTTTTAAAAAAGAATAAATTACAATTACTGTTACATGGCCCCAAAAAGGAATAAATGACCATTGCAACTACAATTGTTTTGAAAGGAATTGATTACTTTACTATTACTCAAAGGCAATCACTACAATTACATTTAATTTACTTAAAAAAAATAGAGTACCTATAAGGTGCTGGCCTTGGCTGCTGCACACCTTAAACAACATTAAAAATAAACACACACACACACAGGTAGTAGAATAATTCTTTTTATCCATAAGATAGCAGTTGTGGTCTCCCCGCTGGTAAGGGAGGCAGGGAGGGAGACAGAGGCCACTACTCAGATCTTTGCATGTCAAACCAAGTGCAACCTCACACACACACACACACTCAGCCAGCCAGCATAATATTTCTCACTCAACCACCTCCCGGACACTGCCCTGCCACCAACTAAGGGGCACCCACCCAAGCAAGCATTTTCCCAAGATGCAAAAAGGTTAAAATACTGCAAATGCAGCACAGTAGCCAGGGAGGGCGGTAGAGGCCACTTTGTGTGCCAAGTGCAAACACAGTATTCACACACACACAAACACATGTTGTCATCTTTCACCTCCACAGTTCTTTGTCTCCATTCTGCTGCTGCCTCCTTCTCTTCCTTTATCCATGTTCTTGCCCTCCAGCTTCTTTCCCCCTCCACTCCATTCTTCTCCACCACCATCCATTTTTTAAACAATTGTTTTCTCTACTCTACCCCCATCTCGCTCTCCACTTCCTCCCTCGTCGCCTCCTACTCACCCACAGAGCATGAGGGAAGAGCAATGATGCACAGAAGCCCAGTTTGATGCACATGATTTTTATCCACAAATCAGAGGAGCAGAAGACTTCCCCTGTTCCCCCCCAAGTGTTGCCCAAAAGTAATGGTGGAAACATTACAATTACTCCTCAAAAGTAATAAAATTACTCCTTGTTCTATCACAATCAAAATGTAAAGGAATTACCCATTCATTCATCAAAAAGTAATAAATTACAAGTAATTCATTTTTTGTAACTAATTACTTCCAAGCTCTGACAGTATTACACACCTCCTTCAATTAAGTGAATAATCTGATAAATTTATTTTAGCAATTGATTGCTACAGTTGCATTTTGCCCTTAAGTGGGAACAAATGGGGTCAAGGAGAGAGAAAGCAGGAGTAAAATGGATCCAGTAGGGTTGGGCCAGCAGACTGGAATTGTTTTAGTCTACACCAATGTTAGCCAGACTATAGAAGGAAATTGGTAAGCAGCCATCTCATGCAGGGAAGAGTATTTCTTACAGACCATACTTTGGTTGTCTGGTATAAGGGATGCATTTTGTGGCAAGAACAAAGGCATAAGATAAAGAAAGGGTCTCTGCTTCCCTAGAACATTTTCAAGAGATGTTATTGAAGAAGCCTGAATAAATTGAAGGAGTAAACAATCATTTGAAGTAATTTGAGAAAATATATACTGAAAGAATGTGTTAGGTGTCTGTGTTCATCACTGCAAGTACAAGGGTCAAGAATACCAGTCTCAGAAGTCTCAACTTTTGGCCACCAAGGAAGAATTCCGGATGACCAAATGGCTGCAAATGATATTGTAATCACTACATATTGATTCAGTAAGTGAAGTCCAGCATGTAACACTATGAACTGTGTTCTTGTGCTTTTTGGCACAACCTATAAATCAAGTTAACATCCTGGTCAGGAGGGCCAGCTCCTGGCTGGTGTTACAGAAACAATGGCATAGGTGTGGGAACAAAGCTAAAAGAATGATTCTGAGTGAAGAATGTTTGTCTTTCAAAAAGAGAACCAGCACATACCCAAATATCCTCAAAAGTTGGCCTTAAAGTGGAAATCTTCAGATCACCTTCCATTAAGCTAGCAAGTCTGATGAATTCCTCTTACTACAGAGTGTTACAGTTTACTATTTCATTTAAAAATGTGGCATTAGGGCCTAGAGTGTTAATGCGCTCAAACAAAATTATTATAATAAAACATAATAGCAAGGTAAATATGGATTATAGGATGTCCTGTATCAGTGCTTTTCTCATATGTGCTGGTTCATTTATTATTCATTTCAGTACGAATCACAGTCCACTGGACAACAGGATGGAAAATTTCTTTAATAACTTTCAGTGCTAATTTAATTCTACTTAAACACACATAGTCTAGTGAATGCCACATGCTTTTCAGCATGATTTTATGTGTAAATCAGGATAATATGTTTTCAGATCATTAAGTAAAAGAAAGCATGAACTAAAACCTATTTAATCAATGAGGTATTGCTTTTAAAGTACCACAAGGTCATAAAAAAGATAATTTCAAAGCTATAAGTTTCCTAATTGTAATCAACAACAATCAAATGATGAAAGAAACTATATCATAATTCCTAGAATAAATTGGCATTAATATTAAATATATACCTACCTTTAAATAAAGATGCTCTGCTTTTTTCTTTAGTAAGTCTCTCTCCCTCTCCACCCCCCTCACACACAAACACAATCCTATCCATCACACATTGTAACCACCATTCCAGAGAAATGCCAAAGAAATTTTTTTAAAACAGCATCTCTGCTTCCCCCCCCCCCAAAAAAAAACCCAGGAGGAGTATGCAGTAGGGAGGGTGGTTTGTGTCTGGTTGCAGTGTGGGGTGAGTGGTGCCTGTGACAGTTTGTCTAGTTTCCAAAATGGTTGGCAATCTTTCTAAACAGAAAGAACAAGGGTAAGTGGTCAGTAGTAGCATAACTGCACACCACCTTTAAATATATAATTGTGGCCATAAAATGCTTTCAAGGAAATGTTTGTGTGCTATACTTGTGACATTTACAAAAAGAACATTTCATCATACTTATGCCATACTACTGAACATCAGAAATGCAAATGTTGTAACCAAAAAATAGGGGGAAGGCTTCAGGGCAGAGGGAAATAGGGGAGATGGGAAGGGGTGGGGAGGGAAAAAAGGATTATACTGTTTTGTTATAATAATGTAAAAACTCTAATAAACTACAGATAAAAAGAATGCTTACCCCAAGGAGGTGCGGCAATTGTTACATGATCACTCATGACATAGCCTTGGCTATTGGAAGCATTCACTTGTACTGTGTAGTTTGAAAATGGAATTAATCCTCCAATGGGCACCCAGATATTTGCTTCTTTACTGATTTGTAAAATTTGTGTCCCATTAAAAATAACATAATTGCCATTAGCTGGAAAAGAAAGAGAGCAAAAGCTGAAAATTTCACCTGGTGTTAAAGCTCCTTCATGTAAAAACGTAACTGGTTGCAATATTTCTCCAAATTAAAGCACATGACCATGAACAAAAAGTTGTATGTCACAAAGTAAATATATAGTTCAAAGATTGCCATATGAAACAGGGATGGACAAGTGAAAATCGCAAGGTGGGTAAGGGATGGGGGAGAATATTCGCTAAATTGGATTTATTACTGGATTTTGACATAATCCAACAATCTGCATTGTTTTGGACTGGCATTGATTTCTTGCGGCAGGTCGCAGCTGTCATCAGCATGGTTTTTTTAAATTAAAAAAAATCTGCTCCAAATTTTATGTTATTGTCTTTATAAATTTTATAGCACAGTTGGGAGGAGAGCCTGGCTGTGAGTCCAGAGTCTGTGAGTTCAAATCCCCACTCTTGTATCCTGGGTGTCAAGGGCCAGCTAAAGATCACCCCCACAGAGAGTGGCTCAGGGGTTATGTGCCCTGCCACCTGTGCAGCCGTGGGCAAGCTGCATAGTCCCAAGGAGCCCAGTTGCCCCCCAGCTGGCAGTTGTGGACAAGGAAGGGGCTGGCTTGTGCAGCTGTGGCAAGCTGAGCAGGCCCTAGCCAGCTGGGGAGGACTAGCTTCAGAGGGAGGCAATGGTAAACCCCCTCTGAATACCATGAAAACCCTATTCATAGGGTAGCCATAAGTCAGGATCAACTTGAAGACAGTCCATTTCCATTTTCAAGCTGATGCATTCTTAACTTCTGTCTAGGTGATAACAATCTCCATTAACAACCAAAATACTGTAAAACAACAGAATAGCGAAACAGAGAGAGCAGTTCTTGTAAAGCAGCACAGCAGTTAGCCTGAGGCAAGAGACAGAATTAATGGGTGATTAGCTGCTTAATTGATATTTAAATAGAAGAAAAATCGGTGGAACAAGTGCCTACAGCATAAGCATTTTCATTTCGTTAACAATTACGGCATTTTTTTCGCTGGCAAAAAAACGTGAATTGGCCATTGTGAAAACAGTCAGGAACAAAAAAAGTGGTGGATCAGTACTGAAAGCCAGGCTGTTGGAATTCAAATGGATAAGAACCATTTCCCAAACTCCATCCCTAATGGGTATGTTAATCACTGAAAAATCACAAAGTGTGTCTGACTCCGCACAGGTGAGAATCTGTTGATGGGAAAGGTCTTAATTGTCCTAGCTGAGAGGTAGGGAGTGAGCATTTACATCGCCCCAAGTGAGAAATGGTACTTTCTCTTGTTATTGGATTGTTTTATTCTGCAGACCTATTTTTCTGTACATGACTATTGGTTAGTTGCATATTTGAGTGTTTTATTGAAGTGCAAATTGAGCTGATGAAGTAATGTGTAAAGGGAGTGTGATTGCTGAGTGATTGGGTTTTTGGGGTTGTGTATTTAAATTGGTTTTCTGTAGGGTCAATGTGTATGTGAATGATTTTGGTGATAGTATTATTACATGGGCTTTGAAAAATATTTATTAGATTTTCTAGATGATATATACTGTAATTACATTACATTTTGATGTTGTATCATGATCTATTCCAGTGTTTCATATATGGTTTGCTTTTATGGTTGTTATTTATTGGATTTGTGTATAGTTTTGAGATTTATTGTTGCTTAATTTTGTTACTTTATATGTGGAAGTAGGAGTAGTAGTGGAAGAAGGAATAGTAGTAGTCAATGCAGGCTTGTCCACCACGGCTACTGGGGCACAGCCTCCCAAAGAGAATGTCAAGCAATTTTTTTAAAATTCCCCTTCCCCAAACTCTCAAAGCCACACATTATTTCCTGCCCCACAGACATTTTATACTTCTATGAACTTCCAGAGGCATGGGGAGGCATTTTTCTGACCCATCGGGCCTCTGCACCACTTAGCCAATCCAAATCCAGAAGTACAGATATGGCAAAGAGTTCCCTTCCATGTGTCTCCAAGCAGAAAAGTTACTTGGAGGGGAGGGTCTGCCTATGTTCCATCTCCTGCTGGGAAGGCTGCTACTCCATCCCTCCATCTGAGGGCTATACAGCAGCCTCAGTATAGAACTTAGTAGGGCTGCTCTGAAGTCCAGTCTGAGCATGCTCAGCGCTAATTCCTTGAAGGCCATACCCAAACAGCCTTAACTAGGCCCCAGGACTGTGTTTGCCTTCTTTGATAATCTGACTGCCTATTTTTATTTTATTTGAATTTTTATTTTGCTGAACTGCCTATTGTGAATGAGCACCACTGAACACACTGTAAGTACAATTAATGTGCTTTGTACAATTTTGTAAAATTAGACTGTATTGTTTTTATTGTATTATTGTATTTTATCATATTGTGTTTTAACTGTTATATGTACGTCGCCTAGAGTGGCCATCGGTCAGATAGGCGACACAGAAATTAAATTATTATTATTATTATTATTAGATTGATTTACAATATGTTGCTACTTAAGCAAATGAATCTACCTGTTGGAAAAAACAAAGTTGGCCTGTCCAAGACGCATGTGTTCAGCCTGCTATGCTTAAACTACTGCACTTAAGGAAGGGTGTGCATGGCCAATTAAAAACATACAACACACCTAGAAATTTGCTAGAATATATTTCATCTCCCATTGTTCTATCTTGGGCAAACTGAGACACTCCTCGTGTCCACCGGAGACTATTCTGCAGAATAGTCAGTGCCATTATTCCACAATTGTTTTTGGAGTATTTTTAGTGTAAATTATGCAAAGTGTTGCTGTATTTCACACATTCACAGAAACAGAAGCAAAAGAAAATAATTTACCATAGGAAACTTCACTAAAATTGCAAAGTAAATCAAACATATTTAAAATGTATATCTGAACTATATCAACTATCTTAACATTGCTGCTTCCTCCCAGCTAAAATAAGATCAGCATAGCACATGTCTTGTTTCTGTTGTCTGGGCTGATTGTAGGTGTTGCCACCATTCATCATATGCTCAGAGGCATGTTACCAGATTCTTCCAAGCTACACAGGAAGTGGATTGGACTGTGAAAGACCAACCAAAATTGTGTTTGCATTGTGACAAATTTGTATGGCAGTACAATGTCTCAGAGAGGACGTCAGGTCTCCTGCTCCCCTGGTGCATTCACTAGAGCTGCCCAATTTCCCTGCTTTTTAAAGTTGGATAGAAATATCTGTTGGCTGTAGGTATGTTCTGACCTTTAAAACCCTATATGGTTTCAGCCCAGTCTATCTGAAGGAGCGCCTCCAACATCATCAGGGATGCTGCTCAACAAGATCAGCCTCAAAAGGCCTCTCTATCCCACCAGTTAAAACAGCTAGACTGGTGAGAACTAGGGAGAGGGCTTTTTCAATTGTGGCCCCCACTTTGTGGAATTCCCTCCCAAATGATCTCCGCCATGCCCCCTCTATGATGAGCTTCCACCGGGCCTTGAAGACCTGGCTCTTCAGGCAGGCTTTTGGGGTGGGTTAAGTTTTATTATTATTGTTGAGATTTTTAATGTTTTAATGTATTTGTATGTTTTTATTTTGTACATCGCCCAGAGTGGCTGGACAACCAGCCAGATGGGCAACTAATAAATTTAATAAATAAATAAATGTTCTTAAACTGCAAGGTGGTTTTTTTTGCCTATTAGTGGATTTCTCTGCTTTTTAATCCGGGAGGTAAGAAATGGGATTCTATGCAAGTTTGCTGAGAATGGATTGATCATTTGCATGCTTACTGAGTCCAATGGGATTTACTCCCCTGCAATCATGCTTAGGATAGGTGAAACGAGGATGAGGGAGGGCAGGAGGGAGAGAAAGGAGGGGGAAGGGTGAGCAGAGGTGAGGAGGGGGATCAGGTGGAAGGGGGAGGGGATGAGGAGGACAGGTTTGATCATTTGCATGCTTATTGAATTCAATGGGATTCACTCCTGTGCAATCATGCTTAGGATAGGTGAAACTGACCATGGGAGGAGGAAGAGAAGGGAAAGGGGAGGAGGGCTATAGAGGGGAAGGGGAGGCGGGAAAGGGGAAAGGAGAAAGGGGGAAGGAGGGGGAGAGGGAAGGGAAGGGAAAGACAGGTTTGATCACTCGTATGCTTATTGAGTTCAATGGGATTTACTCCCATTCAATCATGCTTAGGATAGGTAAAACTGACCACAGGGGAGGAAGAGAAGGGGGAGGGAGAGAGGGCTGGAGTGGGGAGGGGAGGAGGAGGGGAGAGGAGAGGGGTAAAAGGAAGAGAGGAGGAGGGGAGAGGAGAGGAGGAGGGCAGGTTTGAATATTTGCTTGGGATTTACTCCTGTGCAATCAGGATAGATGAAACTGATTTGGGAGAGGAGGAGGGAAAGAAGGAGAGGGAGAGGGATGGATGTGGAGGGGAAAGGGGAAGGAGTAGGGGGAGGAGATTGCGTGGGTGGGCAATGGGAAGAGTTTTTCTAAAGGAAAACATTGTTAACAGTATCATTATTTGTCAGGGTTTCCCCCACCTTTCTGTTCTACAGTAGACACATGTAGTCTTCCACCCAAATTTAAACCAAAGCTGTCACTGGCCAAATCAACACCAGACCTTTATTTCACTTTAGACAGTCATGGCTTCTCCCAAAGAATCCTGGGAAGTGTAGTTAGTGAAGGGTGCTGAGAGTTGCTAGGAGATGCCCTGTTTCCGTCACAGAGCTTCAATCAGAGCAGCTGACTGTTAAACCACTCTGGCCACTGGAGCTCTCTCAGAGGAAGAGGATTCTTCTCTCAGTATCCTTCACAAACTACACTTCCCAGGATTCTCTGAGAAAAGCCATGACTGACTCACGTGAAATCAAAGTCTGGTGTGGGTGTAGCCCCCTGATTAGCCAAGCCAAACAGCTGATAGTCTGGCTATTAGAACACTGACAGTTGGTTCTTACTGAGCATGTCTGCGCTATCATAGACTTCAGTGTTAATGTTCTTAAATTAATTAAATTCATTTTTTAAACTTTTAAACTGCAGAAGACGAAGATGAGAGTATGAGTCACGGTCAGTAATAAGATTACATGTACTCTGGGAACATGAATGATTTTTAATTAATTTCAACAAATTATGAGACCACTGACAGAAAAAAGTCCAACAGGGGTCTGGATTATTTTACTCATGTTTTAGACTTTGAACTTTGGATTCTCTCTTAGTGTTTTGTGTACCGCCATGAAAACTTAAAGGGTTGTTAAGCAAGTGTTTCTGAGTTGAGAACTATAAGTTTTGTAAGATTTTGTTTTGAAACGAGCTTATCGGAAGCAGCAGAATGGCATGGGGGTATGTTCAATTTAACATTGCGGAATGTGAAAAATCCATGCTGGCTATAGGCTGTATAATTTCCCACTCTGTGTTCAGTTTGAAAGATCTACTTTCAGCTACATAACAAATATTAGTATTTATGTTTTTAAATGTTGCTGAGAAAAAGCTATCAGCAAAGCAACACTTTGCTCTGATGCGTAGATAACAACATTAATACACAGTAATTATATAATTAGTTGTAACATTAAGTTCTAGTTATGGCAGAATGATTACTTGGCAATTATGAGAAGTATATAATTACTCAATAATTATGAGAAGTATGTAATTACATAACCATTTTATTCAGCTTCCCCCAAAACCGAACTTGCACATTTATAATGAGTTAGGCAATGCCGGAGTTCAAATTGCTCACTGCTTCAAATTCAAACTGAGGAGAGGGTGACAGAATAACATGAATTATGCACAGAACAAAGGTTTCTTATCCAAGCAATTTGCACTACTGGCAACTAAAATATTAGGAAAATCTTAGCCCCTCCCCCGCTTTCTTTAAGAATGCAGGTCCTCAAATTACTCATGCTGGCAGTGACACGCAGTATGCAGTTTTGCCACTTTGCACTGCATAAACTTGACTTTCAGTGGGCTGGAAAATGCAGCCACATTGGTTCAGCCTGAAAGGAAGTGTGACACTGATAAGCATTTCATATCATTCGATGGCATTCCTGACTAGTTTGCCTCAGCCTGGATCCTATTTGTGAGTATAAGTGGGTAGTGCATTCCTCTTTCCATTTTTCATATGTGTCCGTTTCCCCACCTTACTCGCAATTCTAAACACAGTAGTTTGACAACAAAAATGTGCCTCATGCCTATATGAACAATAGCTTGGGATACTGGTAAATTTCAAGGGCAGTTGTTGTCCCTCCTGCACAATGGCTTATGCTGAGGTAACTATTTATCCTATTTGTTTCAGCCCTTCCCTTTTCTGACAGGATCTTCAACCAGGATGTTTTCATCAACCCCTTACCATCAAATCCATTCAGCAAGGACATATCTGTGAAAAAAGGGTAGCCAAAATTTTCTTCCAGAACCAACCTGCCCTCATAGACAGCCAGCAGAAAGTTGTAAGCAGGCAGTCCTTATTTCAGGACTAATTCATACAATCACCTCACTTCTGTTGCAGCTACAGCCTTCAAACAGATAACTTAGATGACTTTAACAGGGGGATCAGATAATTTCATGGAGGATAAGCTTGTCAATGGCCACTAGTAATAAAGACTAAATGTGACCTCCAGGCTTAGAGGGAGTAGTTGTTGGTAAGCAACAGCAAGGAAGGGCTACTACCTTCATGTTATGTTTGTGGGCTTTCCATTAGACATCTGGTTGGCCATGGTGGGAACAGGATGCTGGATTAGACAAGCCTTTGGCCTGGGCCATTAGATCTCTTTTTATCTTTACAGAGTTATGCTAGAATCCAGTATCGGTGCATAGCAGAAGTACAGACAACGCTGTCCTTCCACGGGCTGAGGTGGTAGAATAACAGCATGGGCGGACAAAGCCACAGCTGCAGCAGGACGAGGTGGCCATATGAATCAATCCTAATACAAGCAGCAAATATAAAATGAATGTTAGTCTCTATAGAATTTTGGCATTTTTTTTTAAAGTCACTAAATGCAGGCAGTATTGAAGGAAGCCAAAGTACAAATAGCTCTGACCCATTTTGGTCTTTCAAATAGCAGCAATATCTAGTTACAATTTATATAATGCATCTAGCTGCTGTTAAGTAGTACACCACTGAAACTATGTCTTTTCCTTAAATTAAATGAAGAACAGACTTTAAAAGCCTTCCATTTCAAGACATTTAAAATGACCCATATATTAGCACTTCTTTACTCTTCCTTCTCAAATGTCCTTAGTCAAATGGCTTAGTCAAATGTCCTCCTGTTCAAGCATAAAGTACAGAGCTGGCAGCATGGGGGGTGAAAAGATGGTTTTATCCGCCCTGCTCCATTTTTACTGCAGAGCGTGCCCCTGTTTAAATATTAAAAGAGCAGGTATGGGTATACAAGCTCATTCTAAACTTTTCTGTGCCAGCAAATAGAATCTTAAACTGAGAGTTTAGGATGACAGCACAGGGCAATAATAACTGGGGGGCCAGGATAATTTAAAACATGGGAAGTATTTTAGGGTCCCTAGGCTGGCAACAGAGCCAGCAAGGAAATGCCAGGACCCAAAGGTAACTCTCCTCAATCTTGCACCATCTTTTGTTAATTACATCATCATTGTAGCACTCCAAGAAATTCACACACAGCAAAAGTTCCATGCTCCTAACAAAGGTTTTCCTTTGAAGCAGTGATCCATGATATCTGATCCTTTGGACTGACTGCTTTCTTTGACAGCCTGGGCCAGCCTACAATTGTGTTCACAAAGATCAGTTTTTGTAAGTAGCACTAACAAACTGACAAGGAACTGCCATGGACAGCAATGAACTGGGAAGATGAAGGCAGGATTTCTATTTCTTATGCTTCCTACAACCTGTAGATCATGCAACTTCTTTTTATATATAAAATAATAATAATAATACTTTTATCTCATAGATTCACAATTCCTGCTGAGAAGAAGAAGGTGAAAAGAAATGACTCAAGTGCATTTAGGGGCTTGTTCAACACAAGGAGGTTCACAAAGGAGATGTATTATAGTCCAGAAAAGTCTGCAGGCTATCATATCCCCTGCTGTGTGAGCAAAGGTGGGAATGTACAATCCATAGATACAGAAAAGCTCATTTAGAAAACAACCCACACCATTCGGCTGTTTTTAAGTATGAGTCAAGCACAATTTTATGTGCCTTGTTAGAAGGAAAAATAATGAACTTGCACTGAGTAGCAATCAGTGGATGGAACTTGGGTGAAAAAGGATCAATAGAGGTTAAATGCAATAAATGAGATTAAAAGTATTTTCCACAGACAAAGATAACACAGAGACAACTGCTTTTTAGAGATAAAAAATAATGCCAATGATGACAGAAAGGCTCTAAAAATGTATTAAAATACAAGCTAAAAGAAATGTTATTATTTATTATTCATAGATTCATGATGGCAAGAGCTTTTTCCAAGCTCTTGATTGGCTTAGAGAAATTATTCAAATTTTCTTATTTTAGTTATCCAAAGAAACCCCAGAAAATTTCCAAAATAATTTCAGGATTTCTTTGGAAAGGTGCCCACTTCTAGCAGAGAATCTCATGTGCTATAGGGAGATGTCTCTTGGTGCTTACCTCTGCCCATTTATCCCCCTCTTTTCTATATACATAAATTTAAAATGTCTATCTGACAATCTATCTGGAAAAAATAGGGAAAGTGTGCTATTATGGGCACTTATTATAAGGTTTTTCCAATACTCCTATTAAGAATGCAGATGTAAAAGAATTTATTTATTATTTATTTATTACATTTGTATATCGCCCCATAGACGAAGCTCTCTGGGTGGTTTACAACAATTAAAACATTAAAAACAAATATACAAATTTGAAAACACATTTTAAAAAGCAACTTAAAAACATGCTAAAATGCCTGAGAGAAGAGGAAAGAAAATATGCAGCTATGCATATATTTTTTCTTTAATACTCATGTAAATAGGTGCATAAAACTCTTGTGGATTGCTGGTGCATGAATTACTGCAGTCCTGGGACCATCATCCTGTGGGGTTCACTAGACTGAAATAACATAAATGGGCATCCTTGCCCATTCTTCTTATAATCATTGTCACAAGAATTTTAATGCCTCATATATTCCCATAATTTTTTTTCCGCGTGAGCTGTACTGTTTTGACCTTTTCAATATTCTGTAATTTGACTGGCTGGCCATTTCAAGTTCTCTCCTTTTTACAGCCTTATTAACTTGTGGGAAAGAGGTGAAATGGACAGCCAATCAGAATACATAATATTACAAAGGTCACAGTAGTGCAGTATAGCGCCAAGCACACATGGAATACTATATGGTAGGTATTAGCATTCCAATTTCTTATTCATGTTACAAAGATTGTAAGAGGAATAGAAAATGGCACAACATCAAGCCATTCATGGCAAAGACAGTAATAGAAAATAAAATAAAATAAAAGTTCTTTTTTGCCCTCAGAAAGAGGGAGTTCTCTGTATCTCATACTTCACCTCACTGAATGATTGTATATGTAAAAAATAGTATTGAATGGCAATATGCTCCATGATTCACTGAATTTACAGCAAACATCATTCCATCTTGTTAGTCCAATCTTACTAAGAGTCCCCTTGTCAACTGACAAAACTGCTCATGGCTATATACAAAAAACACATAAACCACAACAGCATTAAAGCCTATTTTAAAACACTAACTCAAAGCAACGGAGAAGCATTATAGCAGAAAAATAACAGCAAATAACTGAGAAGTCATTAAGTGCTATATGCAGAAAGTACACAAGGAGGCAACCAGACAGAGCTCCCTTGTTAGGGAATTTGGGATTAGGTGCCATAACTGTAAGGCCTTGCTCGTCAACCTCTTATGACCTCATGGCATGTGAGCTACTACAATACAACCCTATAATATAATTGTAGATGGCTTGGACAGGTGCCCCTTCTTGGAAATTGCAACAATGGTGGCCCTGGGAGAGAAGCTTCAAAACAGGGTCCCCCTATGAGTTATGGAACTTTTGATGTTACTTTTGTAGAATGGAAACACTGAGTTGTAACAGTGAATTATACTTAGAGTAAACAATTGAAATGAATGGACCTAAGTTAGTCATATGCATTAACTTCACTGGATCTACTCTGAGTAGGGCTAACTTTGGCTATAGCCCACTGTAGGTCCAATGAGAAGGGGGCCTATGTGTTCAGCCCTTTACCAGCACAACAATAACGCAGAGCTTTGCTGGCTGATTTCAGAGTCAGGTTCCTAGATTAACACAATACATTTCAGTTTAAATATCAATTAGATTACTGGGTTTTAATTATTATTATCATATTTGAACTTATATACTGCGTTTGTCACAAGTGACCTCAAAGTGGTTTACATACAAATAAGTCACATAATTACAAAATACAAATCAAACCACAATTAACAATTAGATATCAAGAAACATCAATAATAAAATATAAAACAATATATCAATAATAGAAGTACAAATCAGTACTCCAAAACAATCTAACCAAAATCATAAACAGCCAGAGAACATTTGTATCAAATAGTAAACTCCCAACAACAAAGTGGACATTGATGGTTCCAGAAGGCTGGTGAACCAAAAACTGAGGCACCACTAACATAGTGAAGCCATGTAGGTCTTCTCCATCTTTATGCGCCTCCTCACTGGATCGACACACCTTTACTATCCTCTTTGTCTTCTGCTCCAGCTGATCACCTTCGGCTAAGAGTCACAGGACAAGAGCCATTTTGCTCCCACCCTTCGGCTCTTGCTGAAGAGTGGCTTGTTACCAGGTCCACCATTTAATACACATGTATGTACAAATCTATATCTTACATGAGTGTGCACAGAGCATTCTTTTGGGGACCTTTACTAGAGACAACTGTGCACCCTAGAAGTAATTGTGACGGATACTTCTACTTTAAAAAGGCCAGTATTGCTTTGCTAATATTGGGGGATTTAGTAAGAACCACACAATTATTACGATTAAAGTATTTATACACAAAAAGGCTGTCACTTATTAAAAATGCCTTTTTGGCTTGAAGTGCCAATTCACAAATATAGAAGAGCAAGATGGTTAGCTGTTACAAATTACAAAGGCTACTCAAATAAGGCTACTCAAACCAACGTTGCCTGGACCATCAGCTTAAACTATTCCTATGGGCACTAGGAGCTTCAATGGTTCCTGGTTCCTATTGCAGAGATGGCTTTATATGGCGTGAAGGTGGGCAGTAGGGAAATAGGGAAAAAAGTGCTGGAGGCCTAGACACATCACAGGGAAAAGCTCAAATGCAAATGACTGAGGTTTGAAATAATGAAATGGATCAGAGACAGCAAGAGTAAGAAAATGAGAGAGACAGAGATGGGAAGTAGAAGTAAGACACTGATAATTATCTATTCCAAGTAAGGGAAAGAGAAGTGTTTTCACTGCAGCTTGCAAGTAGGGGATCATGACTGAGTCGGGGGTTTCTCCCTGAAATTTCAAATTGAAGATGGTGGGCCCTTTCAGTATTCTAGACAACTAGCTGCCTCCATCTTCTGAAATGATATCCACAATGGAATGACATGCAAGCCTTCATAGGGAGCTGCTGAGCTAAAGTTTAATTCCACCCTAGTTTTGTGGAGTACTCTCAGTACAGTTTAAAAATAGGAAAACTTTATTTGGGGATAACACTGGCTTGTGCTTCCTGCAAGGATCCTCACTAATCCCAGAGGGGGGAAAACAAACAAACATGGCTGAGAAGCAAGGAGATGGGGAAAGGAGGCAAGGGTGAGAAATTATCTAGCTACTCTGAAGAAGTCTGGCTCCTGCAGATATCCACAGGGTCAGAGCTAAAAGAATGACATGGAGCAAACTCCTGGATGATTCCAAAAAGCTGAACAAAATGGGGACTGAGAGGTTCCCATTTACAGAAAAGAGCCTTTCTGACAGGCAGTAGCTTTACCACAAAGATTGATCTTGTTAAGGACAGGGCTGGAAGGAAGGGATATTAAATGACAAATGACAAAAGACACAGGTAGTGAGCTGTCAGTAGACAACATAATACAATTTTCCTGCTGGAGAATGGCAGGGAAGTCATGAAGAGGTCTCTGACCAATCAGAACTCACAGCCAGTTGACTGAAGTGTTTGTTGTAGGAACAGTGGAGGACAACTCAGGAAATTTCAGTTTAGACAATGCAACTACAGGTGGAAGATGTTTGCTGGAAAATGCCCTATTTTGACTTTTGTAGAGTTAATTAGTAACTGAATAAGACTGTCTACTTGTGATAGGTATTAGGCTTGAAGGCATATGTTTTTACTCATAAGTAAGTTCAGTTGCTTGTACAGGAACTGATTTATTTGAATTCTTAGTTGCTTCCTCCAATTCATCACAATAGCACTACACTCATTGCTCAGAGCAATGAACTGAGCATCTCAGTAAAAAGTCAAACAAAACCTTACATCTTACATTTTTCCTTGTATTTTTCTTCTTAATAACCCTGTAAGAAAGCTCAATATTTTCTCCACTTTGCAAGTGATATTTCTTGGCTTCTTTCCCCATCTGTAAAGACTTACAATTAATCCAGAAGTAGAGTTAAAATTATCTTACCGGTCAGACTCTATTCCAGTGATTTTCAATAAATTGAAAGGGGTTGCAAGACAGGTTTTGGAAGAGTCACACGAAAAAAACAAAGAAGAAAACATTTTTCTGCCAAAGTACCCTAACGATGCATATATTTTAAGAGTAAAACAAAACTCATGTTTGTTTGGCACTGCTTTTCTTTTTTCTGTTTATCGACAAGTATCCTAATTTGCATGGACATTACAATTAGGATTTTCAATCATTTACAAGTTTGAGAGGGTTGTGCCTCTGCACCATCAAAGACATTCAAAAGTCTAATGTCATGTTTTGCTCAGCACATTTGCTTTTTTGTACATTTGCTTTTTTGTAGCTTTTTTCATCTACAAATTATGAAAACTGGTCTTGAGTTGATGGATGGGTTGGCTGTTCTTATAGTTGGATCAGAGTCTCAACCTTTCTAATTATGCTCTAAAAATGAAGATAAGTAGCAAGGTGTTTAAAAATTGGTGTAGCATTAATGCAAGAGAAGTGTACATTAAAATATTCATGTCCATTACTTTGTGAATTGAACTCGGAGTACTCTTTCCAAGGTCTACACCCTGTAAGTTCCGTTTGTTTACACTGTAACAGGAAATCTCCCAAGTCCCAATTCTTTAACAAGTTGTTTAACCAAACACCTCTCTAGGCTGCAAGAATTTAATTGCTTCTCAATGTCAAAAGGTAAACAAAGATCCACGTAGGGCATATCTTAATTGAGCAATCAGAACACATGACAGCATTAGATCATTTTCACCAGTGCTTTCCTTTGAAGCTAACGAGACCTGAAATGGTTTTCAGAAACTACATGGATTCAGTAAATGTCTAGATTAAACAAAAGGCAGAAACAAAAGGGAACAGCAGCAAAAAAAGGGCAGGATAGAGAAGCAAGCTCTGGTGCTGGAAGAAGTTTATTAAAAGCTCAATGCGTTTCGGAACTGGTCCTTCGTCAGGAGCTGTGAGGAGCTGTTTATCTTTCCTTTGTCAGGCAATGCACGTGGGCCTGTTTTAGAGAATGTGCATTGCCTGACAAAGGAAAGATAAACAGCTCCTTGTGATGTTCCTATATTAATGTATATATGGTAAGTGTTGTTGTTTTAGAAGATACATGGTAAGTGGAGTGAAAGAGGAGGGGGAGTGAATGGGCAGTAGAATGCGAGATGATTGGCTGAGTGTTTAAAATGGCTGAATGTATAAAAGGAAGAGGGAGAGTGGAATCTGGGGGGAGAAGAGAACTGAGTGGGTTGCTTGGTGGGGTTTAGAGAGTTGTTTGACAGGAGAGAGTGGAGAAGGAGGGAGGTGGAGTTTGGATTAGTATTGAGTAAAACCATATGCTTATGTGCTTTAAGAAGAAATCTTGTTAATCTTGTTAGCTTTGTTATCTGTAATAAATACTTAATTTGGTTTACCAAAGGCCTGATCCTTGGCTGGGGTTTCACAGACCAGAAGGGAGGGTAAGGTAATGACCAAGGCTGAAGGGGAACTGTAACAAATGGTGGCAGCGGTGAAGAGAATAACAATACCAGTATTCAGAGTCTCTGGGAATACTAGTATTGGGACGTTACTGGTGGTTGCCTAGCAGGAGGATCTGTTGAGATCTGTGCTAGAGCGGGGAGAGAAACCATAAGAGAGTGCGGTCCGGACTGGTGGAGTCCCTGGTGGTACCTAGAGACAGGCAGTAACCACGAGCAGGTAGGAACCTGACAGGGAGAGCCAGGGAAGGACACACCACATGTGGTGGCAGTAGCAGTGGGATACGAACAACAGAGAATCCAGATACGAACCAAAGAGAGTCCCAAAGACACGTGGTGACAAAGGAGACTACATCACAGGTGTTAGCTGTAGCAGTGAGATACGAATACTAGACAATACCTAATAGTTGTGTGGCAAACAGAAATAACAAAACAAGATTACTTGTGAGAGTGACTGGCAAAGAGTGTGTGGCAAAGAGTGAGTGAACTCAAACACCATGGCTGAATACATAAAAATGAAAAGAGAGGAGCTGGTGGAGAAGTGCATAACATTCAATTTACCTCACGAGGGTAAAGGGGTAGATGAATTGAGGGTAGCACTTATAGGATTTGCTACTGCCCAGCAAAAACAACCGGTCAGGGAAGAGACCCCAGAAGGATATTTAAGCAATCCCGCTTATATAGAGTATTTGAGAGAGAAGTTGAAGATGGAAACTGAGAGATTGAGGATGGAAGGTGCAGAGAAGGAAAAACAGAGAGAGTTGGAAGCTGAGAGATTGAGGATGGAGGCTGAGGAAAAAGACAAACAGAGAGAGTTGGAAGCTGAGAGATTGAGGATGGAGGCTGAGGAAAAAGACAAGCAGAGGGACTTGGAAACAGAGAGATTGAGGATGGAAACTGAGAGAATGAGAGTGGATGCGGAGATACAAGGGGAAAGATTAAAATTGGAAAGAGAGAAGTTTCATTCTGATGAAACAAGAAAGGACAGAGATGGAGCAAAAATAAAAATTACTCCAAAGGACTTTGCTGTCTATGAGCCTGGTCAAGATCCTCAAATTTACCTCAGCACCTTTGAAAAAGCAGCTCAGTTGTGGGGGCTACCTGAAGATAAATACATGCAGTATTTATCAAACCTGATTAAAGGGGAATTGGCTGAGGTATACCAATATTTCCCCTCAGACAGGCCCGTCACCTGTGCTGAATTCAAAGAAGCAGTGTTTAAAAGATTCAGACTGGGGCCTGATTATTTTAGAAAGCTTTTCAGAAATTGCCAGATACAGACAGGGAGGTCTTTCGTGGAGCCGGGGGCAAAACTGATGGACATACTTGGGAAATGGCTGACAAGTGCAAAAGCTCAGTCTGTGGAGGAGGTGAAAAACCTCATGATATTGGATCAATTATACCATCAGTTACCACCAGAAATAAGGCTCCTGGTCAAAGACCGTTCCCCTACATCGGTGCAGGAGGCCACAGAGATGGCGGATCACTTCGCCTCCAACAGAACTGGCTGGGTGGGGAAAACATCAAGAGATTTTAAACCCAGACCATATAACGCTGGCAGAAGGGATGTGGTACCACAGAGAATGAGTCCTCCAGTAAAATCTGAAGGGCACAGGACACCCCAGAGTGGATCTGTGTACCCTAAAAGTGAGGAGAAATTATGCTACAAATGTGGTAGACCAGGGCACCTACGTTTTCAATGTGAGGTTGCCAACCCCATTAGTAATCCTGCTCAGACAAGGACAGTGAAAACAGAGCCCAAGGCTTTAGAAACAGCGAAAAAGGTTCAGTTCTGCCAGATAAACTGGACAGAAGTAACAGACCTTGATTCAAGTCTGAGAGAGGAAGTGAGTGTACAAGGGGCAAATTATTGGGCATTGCTTGATACTGGTGCCGCTCAGACATTACTGAGGCCAGATTTAATAAAATCTGAGGTAATATTACCTCACGAAATGGTGACTATCCAAGGAGTGAGGGGTCAACCAGAAAGTTTGCCTGTGGCCCTGGTGGATATGACTTGGAGAGGCCGAGAGGGCCGATATAAAGTAGGCATTAATGCCCAGCAACAAGAACCAGTAATACTGGGAAGGGATGTAATGGGCGCCCAAGGAAAGATCTATGTAGTGACCAGACAGCAAATTGGCAGAGAAAAAGAAGCCATATTAAGGGGGGCTGAAACAAACAGGGTGGAATCTGTTAACCAGCCTCAGGTCACCATAGCAACCACTAGCAGGCCTGCTGAAGGAGACAAACTGTATCAAGTGGTCGCTGATAAGAAAGAAGCAGAGCAATTCAGGGAAAAGCTGCATAAAGATATAAGTTTGAAGCAGATAAAGGAACAAGCTCTGACCCAACAGATTCCTTTCACTGACAAACTGAGGAATCAAGTTGTGTGTGAGAATGGGATTTTATATAGACTGTGGATGCCTGCTGAGAGAAAGGGTGAATGTGAACCAGTGAAACAAATGATGGAAGTGGTGAAAGAGAATTTGAGTCAAGCTCAGCAGAAGCAACGTTACTGGTATGACAGAACAGCCAGGGAACGTGTGTATGATGTGGGAGATATGGTTATGGCGTTCATACCCAGGAAACATGACAAATTACAGGCTAACTGGGAAGGACCATATACCATCAGAGAAAGGCTTGACACAGTGACATATGTAATCACCACAGACCAATTAAACAAAAGCAAAGTGGTTCATGTAAACATGTTGAAGCCTTACCATACCAGGGATGCACAGGTGTTGCAAGTTACCTTATTCCCTGAGGGAAGTGGGCCTGAACTTCCAGATTTGGTACAGGAAAGCAAAGACAAAGGGGGGGTAGATCAAGTGGAATGGTCAGAGGAGGTGAAGGAGGAAGTAAAAGAAGAGATACTGAGAGTTTTGAAAACCTATAGGAATCTCTTTAGCAACAAACCTGGCCGAACCAGTATAGTTATACATTCCATTGATACTGGAGATCATGCCCCAATCAGATCTGTTCCGTACCGTGTGAATGGGAAAGTTTTGAATGAGATCAAAAAGGAGGTGGAAGATATGCTGGAATTAGGAGTGATCAGGGAATCCATCAGTCCCTGGGCCCCAAGTATTGTCCTGGTTCCGAAAAAAGATGGAACGACCAGGTTTTGCACTGATTATCGGCTAATCAATAAAATTACTGTCCCAGATGCGTTTCCTATGCCTAGGGTAGACGCAATGTTAGAGTTATTGGGGGCAGCAACCATTATCTCTACACTAGATCTCTGTAAAGGATTTTGGCAAATGGAACTAGACGAGCAATCCAGAGCCAAAACTGCCTTCAGTACACCAGATGGGTTATATGAGTTTGTGACCTTACCCATGGGACTCAGGAACTCACCAAGTTCATTTCAGAGGCTAATCAATACTGTGTTGCGAGGCATGTCAGATTTTGCAGTGGCCTATATCGATGACGTGGCCATTTTTAGCAAGTCGGTGCCTGAGCATGTCCAACACCTGACAACAGTATTGGAGGCCTTAAGAAAAGCAGGCCTCACAATAAAAGATAAGAAATGCCAGTTTGGACTAAAGGAAGTAATCTATTTAGGACATAAGGTGGGGAGTGGAAAAATCACCCCCTTATGGAGCAAGGTGGAAGCAATACAAGCGTGGCCGATCCCCTTAACCAAAAAACAAGTAAGGGCATTTCTGGGTGTGGCTGGATTTTATAGGAAGTTTGTGAGAAATTTTGGGGAAATAGCAACCCCCTTGCATGAATTAACAAAGAAGAAGTGTTCTGAGCGTGTGGTATGGACGGATGAATGTCAGAAGGCTTTTGATCTACTGAAGCAAGCCTTGTGCGAAGGACCCATATTAATAGCACCAGACTATGAGAAACCATTCATCGTGGTTACAGATGCGTCGGACCTGGCGCTGGGAGTCGTCTTGCTACAGGAGAGAGAAGGCACCAGACATCCAGTGGCATACCTGAGTCGCAAGCTGACGCCGAGGGAGAAAAACTATTCGTCGGTCCAGAAGGAGTGCCTAGCGGTCGTGTGGGGACTGAACAAGTTGCGCCCATACGTGTGGGGATGAAGATTCACAGTGACTATGGATCATCGGGCCTTGTTATGGTTGCAGACTATGAAAAACCATAACACTATGCTGCAGAGGTGGTCCTGGGCCCTACAGGACTATCAAGTGGACTTCCAGTTCATAAAAGGCAAGGACAATGTACTGGCCGATGGACTTTCCAGGCAAGTGGCTGAGACTGCAGTGACGTGACCAGACAGAGGAACAAAGAAAGACATTTTCCCCATAGAGACTTTTATTTGTTAACGCGACGTATAAATCCTGGAACAGGAATAATACTCTGCTGTTGTTTAAGGGGGGGGGGAAATGTGATGTTCCTATATTAATGTATATATGGTAAGTGTTGTTGTTTTAGAAGATACATGGTAAGTGGAGTGAAAGAGGAGGGGGAGTTAATGGGCAGTAGAATGCGAGATGATTGGCTGAGTGTTTAAAATGGCTGAATGTATAAAAGGAAGAGGGAGAGTGGAATCTGGGGGGAGAAGAGAACTGAGTGGGTTGCTTGGTGGGGTTTAGAGAGTTGTTTGACAGGAGAGAGTGGAGAAGGAGGGAGGTGGAGTTCGGATTAGTATTGAGTAAAACCATATGCTTATGTGCTTTAAGAAGAAATCTTGTTAATCTTGTTAGCTTTGTTATCTGTAATAAATACTTAATTTGGTTTACCAAAGGCCTGATCCTTGGCTGGGGTTTCACAGACCAGAAGGGAGGGTAAGGTAATGACCAAGGCTGAAGGGGAACTGTAACAAATGGTGGCAGCGGTGAAGAGAATAACAATACCAGTATTCAGAGTCTCTGGGAATACTAGTATTGGGACGTTACTGGTGGTTGCCTAGCAGGGGGATCTGTTGAGATCTGTGCTAGAGCGGGGAGAGAAACCATAAGAGAGAGCGGTCCGGACTGGTAGAGTCCCTGGTGGTACCTAGAGACAGGCAGTAACCACGAGCAGGTAGGAACCTGACAGGGAGAGCCAGGGAAGGACGCCATATATAGAATGTCCTGTGCTTCCTTTTCAAGTATATCCTACTTTCTGTTGTCTTCTGTATATATAGTTTTGCTCAAAGAACAGTCTGTGAATTTTCTTTTTCAACATAATCACAATTGGTATAGCATAATGTGTCGTGATCCCTGAATCCAGCAGCAATCCAGACATAGAGCTGGAGGTTCCAGAGGCACCAGCTAAGGAGCCAGATCATATTCATGGCTCTGAGCTGACCTCTAGAGATCAAAAGACCACTATGCTTGAGGCTGTCAGACAGGAGCTGCCAGAACCTCCCAGAAGACCAGGGCCAGAGCCCGGACCCTCATGGGCACCTTCTTCTGAGGAACCAGATGCCTCCCACCACATGTCATTGGACCAGTGACACAGGGAGCACAATAGGAGGGAGCTATGGAATGGAGGAGTGCCTATCCTCAGGCCAGAGGGTTAGCCCTTTAAGATTCTGAGGTTCTCCACGAGGGGCCTCCATCTACTCCCAACCTTTGACAAAGCAAGCTGCTTACTTGGAGGTAAGTGTGGTCCTGCAAAGTCTGACCGAGTCTTGCCGCTTTCTCAGTAGCATCTTGCACTGGACCAGAACACTTTATTTATGTATTTATTTATTTATAGCTTTCCACATGTTTCACGGTGATGTTAAAAAATGCAATAAAACAGTGAAAAATCAGGTTAAAACAATACAGAAAATAATAGCAGATAAAAAACAATACCAAGTATACACCCATGGTGGAGACCTTCTTATCCAGATGGAAAGGTTTGTCTGAACAAAAATGTCTTCAACCGTTTCCAGAAAGTGTAGATAATGGGCACCTGTTGTTTCACAGAACAGGGGCAGCCACACTGAAAGCTCTGCTCTATGGAGTGGGCTTCTGAAAATTCCACAGACCACACTGATCTGCTGGGTATATAAGGGACATAATGTTTGTGTGTATAGGAAGTGAGGATCTAGTCATCTCTAACAGAGCAATCCTACCTGGGGCTGGGGAAGTTCAGCTTTTGCCAGTCAAGGCAGAAAGGGTGTGGCAGGGCACTTTTATGACATTTTTGCTATATCAGCTCCAAGACCTGAGAGATATGCAGGGTGTTGAATCCCACAGATCCAAAGCCTCTGACTTCCCACTATGAAATGCCCTGTTTAGGGGCTTTCTGAAGGCTATCTCCAGCGGGAGACCTGACAGTGATAGCTTCCCACCCGCTCAGGCAGAGTTCATGCCCCACCAGCACCACCAGTGATGTTCTTCTCCAATGGTGGAGGTTGGTGGGGAGATGACTCCACTGCATCCTAAACCCCCTTCTTGCCATCAGATTTGGGGTGGGGATTAAGAGTGCAGCCTCAGTTTTTTTCAAGGTGAACACAGAGGTTGCTGCTATGGAGGTAGATCTGAGGAATATAGAGCTTCAAAAGACTTGCAAATTCCCTCAGGAAAGATGAGCCAACTAATTATGCTTAATTCTTCATTTAAGAAATATTTATGACCTGGGAGTCCAGGGTTTGAATTCCCACACAGCCATGAAGCACACTGGATGACCTTGGGCCAGTCACTGCCTCTCAGCCTCAGAGGAAGGCAATGGTAAACCACCTCTGAATTCTCCTTACCATGAAAACCCTATTCATAGGGTCGCCATAAGCTGGGATTGATTTGAAGGCAGTCCATTTCCATTTCAATATAATTTTTGCTGATTCTGTAAACCAGTGGATGGAGCAAAGCCTATATATGACCCTGATCCTTACCCATTTGACTACTCTAAATCCTACTGAGTGACCTTCTTGCTTAAGCAACTTAAGCAACACTCAGTAACAATGTCTCACAACTTCCTAGAATGCAGAATCTCTATTCAAATCATTATCCTTTGCATTAAACAAATTAATAAATCTATTCACCTAGTTGGCATGGATTTTTCAAGTTGCCCTACTACTAAAAGTAGATGTAGATGTTATCACTGCACAGAAAGAAATCTAAAAACAATGTATTTTGCATTAGATAGTGTAATGTATGTGATGTTTTACAAGTTTTATTGTATATCCTCCCATACAGTAAAAAGTATGAATTGGTATTCATAATTCATAGTTGTCAATAAGAGTTTTCAGTTCTCTAGAGATGCTAAGAGAAAGAGACTAGTTAAACAGCACAGGAGAGGGAAGGAAGGGTCCTCAAATCCATAATCAAATATCTAGATTGATTGTATCACTTGCACTTGCATAGATTCCAATTGGAGGAGCTGACCCAAGAGCACAATAACAATGTGGAATAAAACTGATTTATGATAAAAAATTAATCCTTTTGGGAGTAGTACTGAATTTGGTTCCCTTTAACACATTCAGTCACAAGCCATTTTTTTTTTTAAAAAAATTGCTTTTGGAATAGTGAGCTACTGAAAAGAAACCATTTCATTAAAAGTCATATAATAAATACTAAACATTGTCAACAAAATACCATTAGTGTCAGCTGTACTGCTCCACAAAGAATGGAAGTCTACATTTGATAGTCACCATGCTTCCGGCTTTGCCAGTTGAACTTTGCCCATAACTTCATATATAGGGATATTTCAGGAGGTAGGGCAGGATATAAATTCAGTAAACATAACATAACATAATATGATGTGCTTCTGCATAAAAGGAATCTTAAGGCTAGTGTTGTCCAGCAGGGTGGAATGCTGAACTATGAGTTCAGATTAAATCTCAAATAAACCACAAACATATTTGTTAACTCTCCATTAGGAATAACTACAAGGAATAAATTAGGAATAACAGTGTCCTATTGGCCTGTCTCACATGTTACATGAAACCACTGGTCTTCAACTGGTGGGTCAGGAGCACAACAGCAGTACAACTACAAATTAAAAAAAATTAAGAAGTGGCTCCCCGATAGAGTTACCAGGTCTCCAGTTTTTGGTCGGAGTCTCTACTTTTTTGGGGGACCCTCCGGTGCTTCAGCTACCACCCCTTAATCTCCGGACTCTCAGCTTCAATTAAAAAAAAAGTAAGTTTCTAGGAGGTCTGGTTCCCGAGATATACACCAAAATGTCAGCCGCCCCCCACAGCTGTTTAATCTATTTAACTGATACGACGCTGAAGTTGGTTCCTAGTTCCCAGTTCCTTATTTGCTTGAAAGTTCAAAACACTAAAAAAGAAGAGTTGACAACTACAGCAACTTCAAACCAAACTTAACAAGTCTCTGAACACCAAAATATATGTTGGGGTACCCTGTATGATATATCACTGTGATCGGGGGACTCTCCCCATCAAGAATAACAATACATTTATGCAATCAAAATAATCAGGCTTCTGATATTATCATAAATACATAATGGTGTCATAAAATCATAAAAAATAAGTAACTGGAGGTGCCCACCCCAAACTCTGCTCTGGGACAGGACAAATCATATACCCCAGGAAAGAGGAGGGTGTCCTCTATGAGATGCCATTGTGTCCCGCCTGGCCCAGAGCTTCTGCTGGGCGCAGGGCACGGAGGAGGACATCTGTGCAAAATCAAAGCAGACCAAAACATACAGGAAAAAATAAGTAACTGGGGGTGCCCACCCCAAAATCTGCTCTGGGACAGGACAAATCATATACCCCAGGAAAGGGGAGGGTGTCCTCTATGAGATGCCACTGTGTTCCGCCTGGCCCAGAGCATCTATGCAGACAGAAAGGGTAGAGAATCTTCTTACTCTTACTCATTTCTCAGACCTCTTTCTGAAGTGAAGGGTCAAATCTGTAAAGAAGTTTGGAGCAGCCACATTAAAAGATAAGGGCAGGGCATTCCAGGCAGGGGGTTGCCAACCCTGCTTGGATATGGATGTATTTGCAGAGGATCCCTAGTCAAGCTTTACCAACAGCACAATACAAACTATATCTACTCAGAAGTAAGTCCTGTTGAGTTTTATGGGGGCTTAGTCCCTTAGTACGTGTGTTTAGAATTGCAGCCTTCAGGGGCATCCATCTTTACTCCCGAATGCTCCCATCTAACATCTCCACAATACTAGGCTCCTCTGTCCCTACAGTGGCCTTCTCAGAGCTTGGAAGTAACTAGTTACAAGTAACGAATTACTTGTTATTTATTACTTTTTTGAGTAACGAGTGGGTAACTTCATTACATTTTGCTGGTAATAGAACGAGTAGTAACGTAATTACTTTTGAGGAGTAATTGTAATGTTTCCAGCATTACTTTTGTGCATTACTTTTTTGGGGGGGAGCAGGGGAAGTCTTCTGCTCCTCTGATTTGTGAATAAAAATCATGTGCTTCAAATTAGGCTTCTGTGCTGCATTGTTCTTCTTTCATGCTCTATGGGTGCTTAGGAGGCAATGAGGGAGGAGGTGGAGAGCGAGACGGCGTGGAGAAAACTATTGTTTAAAAATTGACAGGAGTGGAAGGAGAAAAGAGCTGGAGGCAATATATATATACAAAAAATATGTGTGTTGGGGTATCATCATTGCTGGGGGTGGGGTGAGGGGATGTGAGATTCTGTTATGCCATTCTGTTAATCTTATGGATAAAAAAAAATTCTACTACCCTCTGTGTGTGCGTGCTTATTTTTAATGTTGTTTTAGGCTACTTAGATGTGCAGCAGCCAAGGCCAGCACCTTGTAGGCAATTTTTTTTAAAAAAAAGTAATTAAAATGTAATTGTAGCAATTACTATTGAGTAAAAGTAAAGTAAGCAGTTACTTTCAGAGCAACTGTAATTGTAACAGTAATTACTACTTTTTCGGGGCCATGTAACTGTAACTGTAATTTATTACTTTTAAAAAGTAATCTTCCAAGCTCTGGGTCTTCTGGTGACTGGCCTGGCCTGAAGGCAGTTAAACCCTTCTTGCTGAAAGCAAGTAGGCTAGATTAAATGTTCCCTACCCAGGCTCCATCTTTTAGCTATGATGTCTAGCTTAATTTCCAGTCAGATTTTTTTTAATTGTATGCTCCAAGCAACTGTGATTGATGCTTAATGTATCATGCTTAATGACATCACTTGGGCCCACCCCTAAAATCTCAGGTTTTGGGATGCTTCTGACCTGGCAACCCTACTCCCCAACTTCATATGTGGGCTAAAGGTGGGTCCTCAGGTTGCAAAGATCAAAGACTACTGCATTAAACCATGGTTTAGCACTATGCAGAGAAGCCTCCAGAAGCCCAAGTGAAGGGCTGGGCTCACACACACTTCTCTGCTCCTCCCATGCAGCTAGGAGAACTTCTGACATGTTTAGTTTCATTTTAAAGAATCTCCACTTAGGCCCCATTTGCACTATACTTTTAAAACAGTATCATACCACTTTAAACTGTCATGGCTTCCTCCAAAGAATCCTGGGAGCTGTTTGTGAAGGGTGCTCAGAGGAGATCCCTGTTCCCCCGACAGAGCTACAGTTTCCAGAGTTTCCTGGGAAGAGGGACTGATTGTTAAACCACTCTGAGAATTGTACCTCTGTGAAGGGAATAGGGGTCACCTAGCAACTTTCAACACCTTGGTTGCCAGGCCCGGCCTCCAAGAGGTCTTCTGTATCTTTAAAAGTTGTGGAGGGGGGGAGGGAGAATTCCACCTTGTGGTTTTTCCCATTACAGAGTTGCAAGAACACCTGCACTTGGCTGACCTTCTCTTCTCCTAAAGATACAGGATCAGTCTCAGGCCATGGACCTGGCAACCCTACTCAGCACCCTTAACTAACTACAATACTCAGGATTCTTTGGGGAAAGCCATGACTGTTTAAAGTGGTATGGTACTGTTTTAAAGGTATAGTGCAGATGAGGCCTTAGTGTTTGTGCTTGAAACAGGGAACTGGGTTTAAAACAAATTTTGATCAGTTTCATAATAAACTAGCTTCAAATCACAGGTCCTATTGATTTTTTTATGTGTAAGCATGCATAGAATTGCAGCCAAGTTTTAATTTTCAGTTCATGATTCAATTATAATTTCCACAGGATCCAGCAATAGGGAGGCAGATGCAGGAAGATGAGCTACTTCTCTGGCCAACCCCCCTTAAAAACAACAACATAAGAAACCTAAACATAAGAAATTCTAAAGCATGAAGAAAATACTGCAAACAATTAATCAGTGGACAAAACATTTCTTTCTTGCCTTCAATATTTCATATGCATTTTCTTGACAGCTTTGTATCCAGTTCCTAGTTTGAGCACCATTATTTTGGAGACAGTTCTTTCCACCATATTTAGGATTCATGCTCACTATCTTCTTAATTTAATACTAATTATATTTATCACTTACATAGAACATTGTAATACACTAACTAATTAGTCCTCACCACTCCTGGGATATAAAATATTATTATCCTACTCAAATAAGCATACAGAAAATTACAGAAAGGTTAAATGAGTTGCCCCAGTCACAGAGTTAATCAGTAGCAGGGTTGGGATTAGAATTCAAGACTCAGCCCCTTGGCATTACATTTGATTTAATAAATGTATTAAAGCACCCCCCCTTTAGGATGCACACCTTAACATGGTGAGGGGGGTTGAGAGTATTGAAGAAGCTAAGTGCAATGCCATCAGCAGTCTAGACCAAGAGGCTAGACGCCTAGCAGGAGCACCCAAGACGGAATGGTCAAAGCTGAAACACCAGACTAAGATGCATCCAAACTCAGAGGCAGGCAATGGTAAACCACCTCTGAATACCTCTTACCATGAAAACCCTATGAACAGAGTATCCAAAACACGAGATAGTGCTGGAAGATGAGACCCTCAGGTCAGAAGGCACTCAATGAGCTACTGGGGAAGAACAAAGGACAAGTATGAGTAGTGCTGTGACTAATGATGCAGCTGGGTCAAAGCCAAAAAGAAGCCCAGAGGCTGATGCTCACAGATATGAAAGGAGAGTCTGGAGTTGTACCACACACACAATAGGAACATGGAATGTGAGAAGCATGAACCAGGAAAAGTTAGAAATTGTCAAGCAAGAAATGGAACGTATCAACATTACAATACTTGGCGTGAGTGAATTAAAATGGACGGGAATGCGAGATTTTCAATCCAGCAACTACAAAATATATTATGCAGGAAATGAGAAATCAAGAAGAAATGGGTTGCTTTAATAGTGAGAAGTGATGTAGCAAAAGCAATTAGGAGCTACAATGCAAGGTCTAAGCAAGTGATACCAATGAGGTTAAATGGGAAACCTATTAACATAACCATCATCCAAGTCTACGCTCCAACGTCAAATGCAGAAGAAGAAGAATTGGAGAGATTTTATGCAGAAGTACAGGAGGAAACTGATCACACACCAAAATAAGATATGATGATAATCATGGGGGATTGGAATGCAAAAGTAGGGAACAGAGGAGAATTGTGGGGAAATGGGGCTTAGGAGACAGAAATGAAGCAGGAGAAAGACTTTTTGAATTCTGTGAAGCCAATTATTTGTTTCTTGCCAACACATTTTTTGAGCAACCGAAAAGACGACTGTACACGTGGACATCACCAGATGGTCAATATAGGAATCAAATTGATTATATAATTGGCAACAGAAGATGGAGAAGTTCCATACTTTCTGCGAAAACAAGACCAGGAGCAGACTGAGGTACAGATCATGAACTGGTCATATTGAAAATCAGAGTAAAGCTAAAGAAGAAGAACAATGCAATTGTAATGCCAAAATACAATTTAAATAACATCCCAGAAGAATATAAAGATCAAATAAGGAACAGATTTGAGGCTTTAAACTTAGTTGACAGAGAACCAGAAGAACTATGGAGTGAAGTCAGAGACACAATGAGGGAAGAATGCAAAAAGACAATATTTCTAGTTAAAAAGAGAGAAAGACCTCAATGGATGACTGAAGAAACTCTTAAAATGGTTAAAGAGAGAAGGAAAGCAAAAGCAAGAGGTATAACCATGGTCAGAACCCTAAATGCAACAATACAGCGACTAGTACGTAGGGACAAAGAGAACTATTACAATAGTTGTTGTATAGAAATAGAAGAGGACAACAAAAAGGGAAGAACAAGAGCCTTATTCCAAAAGATTAGAGAAATGAAAGGGAAATTTAAACCATGAGTAGGGATGTTGAATAATCAACAGGCGAACACACTGACTGACCGAGATGAAATAAAAGGAAGATGGAAGCAATACACTGAAGAACTCTATTAAAAAGATACAAGGATGACAGATTCATTCATGGAGGAACCACATGATGAAGAACCAGAAATTTTAGAATGTGAGTTGAAAGCTGCTCTTAAAATACTTGGAAGAAACAAATCACCAGGAACAGACAGCATACCAATAGAGTTGCTACAAGCTACTGAGACTGAATCTGTCCAAATTTTGACAAACATTTGTCAACAAATATGGAAAACTAAACAATGGCCCACAGACTGGAAGCATTCAATATATATCCCAATTCCAAAGAAAGGGGATCCCAGAGAATGCAGTAATTATCGAACTATTGCCTTAATATCCCATGCAAGTAAAGTAATGTTCAAGATTCTACAACAAACGCTCTTGCCATATATGGAGAGAGAAATGCCAGACGTCCAAGCTGGATTTAGAAAGTGAAGAGGCAGCAGAAATCATATTGCAAACATACGTTGGATAATGGAATGGACCAAGGAATTTCAAAAGAAAATCACCCTGTGCTTTATAGATTACAGCAAAGCCTTTGACTGTGTAGATCATGAAAAACTATGGAATGCTTTAAAAGAAATGGGGGTGCCACAGCATCTGACTGTCCTGATGTGCAACCTATACTATGCACAAGAGGACAGAATATGGAGAAACCGATTGATTCTCAATCAGAAAGGGTGTGAGACACCCTATTTGTTTAATCTGTACGCAGAACATATCATACGGAAAGTGGGATTGGACCAAGATGAAGGAGGTGTGAAAACTGGAGGGAGAAATATCAATAATTTAAGATATGCAGACAATACCATACTACTAGCAGAAACCAGTAATGATTTGAAATGAATGCTGATGAAAGTTAAAGAGGAAAGCACAAAAGCAGAACTACAGTTGAACGTCAAAAAGACTAAAGTAATGACAACAAAAGATTTATGTAACTTTAAAGTTGACAATGAGGACACTGAACTTGTCAAGGATTATCAATACCTTCGCATGGTCATTAACAAAAATGGAGACCATAGTCAAGAAATCAGAAGGCTTGGACTGGGGAGGGCTGCCCTGAAAGAACTAGAAAAGGTCCTCAAATGCAAAGATGTATCACTGAACACCAAAGTCAGGATCATTCAAACCATGGTATTCCCGATCTCTATGTATGGATGTGAAAGTTGGACAGTGAAAAAAGTGGATAAGAGAAAAATCAACTCATTTGAAATGTGGTGCTGGAGGAGAGCTTTGTGCATACTATGGACTGCAAAAAAGACAAAATAATTGGGTGTTAGAACAAATTAAACCAGAACTGTCACTAGAAGCTAAAAGGATGAAACTGAGGCTATCATACTCTGGACACATCATCAGAAGCAATGATTCACTAGAAAAGATAATAATGCAGGGAAAAACAGAAGGGAGTAGAAAAAGAGGAAGGCCTAACAAGAAATGGATTGATTCCATAAAGGAAGCCACAGACCTGAACTTACAAGATCTGAACAGGGTGGTTCGTGACAGATGCTCTTGGAGGTCATTGATTCATAGGATCACCATAAGTCGTAATCGACTTGAAGGCATGTAACAACAACATTTATTTATTTATTTATTTATTTATTGTTAAATTTCTATACCGCCCCATAGCCGAAGCTCTCTGGGCGGTTCACAACAGTAAAACTTCAATATACAATAAGCACAAAGAAAACTATTTAAACATACTAAAACCAAAGCTTGGAAAAGTTACTTTTTTTTAACTACAGCTCCCATCAGCCCAATCCAGTGGCCATGCTGGCTGGGGCTGATGGGAGTTGTAGTTTAAAAAAGTAACTTTTCCAAGCTCTGACTAAAACAATGGGAGTCTTATTATAGATTGTTGTATGTGTGAGCCCTTCTCCTTGCCATACTAGTATTCTAAGTAAAGGCACCTTTTTTTTCTTTTTTGGGGGGGGGGGACAATTCAAATGTGAAACCTTCCATCTGCAGCCTGAAGTTTTTCAGTTCAGGAAAAGCTTCACAAATTTTTTCTGATTTACTGTAACTTCAGCCACTGATTGTGGGAATAATGTGCAACTGAATAACATGGAACCCTTTTTTTACTTTTAAAGAAATCATTGCAGAAATGTTTTTTTAAGGAATGACTTCCCTTAAAAATGAAATAAAGATAAAATGAAGGGCTTGTCTTAAAATAAAATTAAACAGCACACCAATCTCTGACACTTAGTAGCCAGCCTCCCTGACTGCCTGCAATTCATTTAAAGCCTAGGTGAAGACATCAGGAGGTAACTCCTCTCATGGGTATTTAAAGATCAGGAAGTGTGGGAGAAATGTTTAATAGAAACTAGGGATGTTCTAAAATTCTGCCCAATTTGGATTTGGTACCGAATTTTTTTTATTAAGCCACTTATTCTCAGGTGCTGAGAATCATTGCCATGCAGCAAATTTATGTGGCTATTTTTGAAATGGCCTTTTAAAAAAAAAATCGCTTCTGAAACATTGATTACAAGAATGATAATCTATCAATATTTCCTTTAAAATATTGATATTCACACTATCAATATTTTAAAGGAAATGTTGGTATTTCCTTTAATATATCAATATCAATATTTTTCCAAGTGAAAAAACAGATTGGTAAAAGCAGCGACTAGCAGATACAGAACGAACTCGAATTGATGCCAACCTGTTAGGTCAATGGAATGCTTGCAAATTGGTACTCGCCAATGGATCCCATCCCTAACAGAAACACACACACACAAAACACTTTTGGCTGCCACAAAATAATAACATAAGCTCGACACTACGTCCAAATTTCTAAAGAAATTCTAAAGTGCCTTGCCTGCAGAAAATCAGAAGCCTCCTTTGCAGGCGAAGGAAAGTTTGCAGGACAGGTTTCAGTACAGCACTAGATTTCAGCAGCCCTTGACAGGGAGGTATAGAAATGCCTACTCACCGCCTCCCCAATTCATTTTGCAGCAGCTACAGAATCCAAGTGTCTCCTCCAGCTTTATGACAGGATTAGCTGGTTGCTATATAGGCCCACTGCAGCATTTCAGAAAGGTATTCCTAATTGTCCTTGTCAATGAATTTGGCTAAATAAATACTAATTATCAGAAGTGACTCACTCAGTGGGATGGAACTGCAATTCTAGCTTCCTGGCGGTAGGGTTGCTGTCACAGACTGGGAGAAAGGAGGAGAGGAGAGGAGAGGCGGTGGAGAGGTTGGTGCTCCCATCAGTTTTCCTTACTGAGCCAACTTCCCTGACATTTCGCCCCTCGTAGTAAGCAGCAGAAAGCTAGCACTGCAGCTCCACCCTACTGCATGAGTTGCTTCTGCTAATTATGTGTTACAACTGGTGAGTACAGTGGAGAGAAGCTTAAAATAAAATGGCAATAATCACCCTACAAAATGATGAGGGCAAGCTTACTCAAACTAACTTTTCAACCTCTTATTGGCTTGTTAGGACTCGTCACAGTAATCTTGATTCAGTGACACACAAGCTTACCTGGTTGGAGGAGAGGGTTCCTCAGCACACCTGGATATTTGCAGGTGAGCAAAGACAAAGTACAATGCATGGGCCATTCTGAGGGTTTGAGTTATGCAAGAGAAACAAGAGGAGAGTTTGCTTCCAATTTGTGGTGACATAAGTTGTGCCTGCACATCAGGTCTTTAACAAACCTATGTCTTAGTTTAACTCTGTACCTTTGTCTTGTGTCTTTATTCCAGAGTAATGACAAATTAGGACTTTAAATGTTATAATACTTCTTGCTAGACTTTGTACTGAAGCTGTGATCAGGATACAAGATTTTAAAAAAATAGCTTGGCAAATGATCCAAAGTATCCTGCTTGGTCTTCAGTTCAGTTTTACAGTTTTGTAATGATCACATACATGTGAGCAACAACAAAACGTGGTTCTGATTGTAGCTTTCTCAGTGCCAAATCTCAGTTGCTGCCCTGGGCTCCTGCTGGGAGGGAGAGCAGGATATAAATCAAATAATAAATAAATAAAATAAATAATATTTCAGCAACAAGGATAAGATGTCAGCTTAGGATATACAGTAGATAAATGCCAAAGTTAAGGATGCTGTTTACACAGTATACAAACTTGTATTCTGTTCCAGATGGTTCAAAATACTTGTGCCTAACCAATGCAAGTACATTAGTACATGAATACACCTAGGTATTCAGCACCCTGGATACGGGCCAAAATCTCTTTCATGCCTCAGGTTTCCTACCCTTTCTTTTCTTTACTCAGTGTGTGTGTGTGTGTATCCCTACCTCAGGTTTCGCTAAAGTATTGACTCCACTTCATGTTATATCTATTCAGTGGACTGGGTAATCTCCCACATTCTTAGGTTAACATTCTCATGAAAATATTATAAATATTCAGACACAGAGACATCTGTCTTTGCATGTGAAGTTTCACTTGTAAAATCCTTACATCTTTAATATCTATATATTCTATAGATCATGTTTCACAAAATGGTAACAAAAATTAGATAGTCAAAACTGTGAGTGCAATGCATGCTAATTCTCAATGGAAGTGAGGCAATAATACAGTGTTAACATTAACAAACTTGGGTGCTTAAACATACAAAACAATTGGCTTTGTAGTCCATATATTATTATTATTGTTGTTATTGTTGTTGCTGTATTGTTGTTGTTATTTGCCCACTCTTCACCAATAGGTTCCAGGTGAGTTACAAAATCTGAAATGCAGAATTAAAACACATTTCAATCACAAGAATAGGGTGGATTCTAAAAACATACATCTCAGGAGCCGAAGACCAGGGTCAAGAGGTATGTCTTTAGCATTCACTGTATAGCGAAGGTGCCAGACACATCACTGTAGGGAGGGAATTTCACAATTTAGACACTGCCACAGAGAAAGCTCTCTCCTGGGCCACTATCCCTTAAACTTCTGAGGGTGGCAGATCTTAACACCCAAGAGGGTCTGTAGGGAAGGAGATGGTCTCTGAGATATTTGGGGCTTTAAGCACTAATGTGAGCACCTTGAATTGTGCCTGGAAATGAACTGGTAACTAATGCAACTGTTTTAGAACAGGGGTTATATGAGTTCTAAAAGGAACCACAGCCAGTAATCTGACTGTTGCATTTTGGACCAGTTGAAGTTTCCAGATCATTTCCAAGAGCAGCCCCATGTAGACCACATTGCAATAATCTACTCTGGAAATTACCAGAAAATGGAGTACTGTTGCCAAGTCATTTCTGTCTAAAAGGGGCCATAACTGGCAAACCAGCTGGAGCTGGAAACAAGCATTCTTCGCCACCAAGGCCAACTGAGGCTCCAGTGACAATGCTGGATCAAGGAATACTCCCAAGCTACGAACCTGCACCTGCCAAAGGAGTACAACCTCATCCAGAACAAGCCATCTTCCCATCTCTTGGACTCAAGAACTTGGAACACATAACATTGGTCCAGAAGTTGCAGCTGGTGCAAAATGCGGTGTCGAGACTGCTCACTGGGGCAGAGTATCGCCAACATGTCACCCCACTGCTGAAAGAATTGCAATGGCTACCCATTTGCTACCGGGCCAAGTTCAAGGTTCTAGTTTTGGTATACAAAGCCCTATACAGCTCGGGACCAGAATATCTGAAAGACTGTTTTATCCCTTATATACACAGTTGATCACTGCATTTTGCAGGTGAGGCCCTCCTGCAGGTACCATCTTATCAGGAGGTCCATTTTGCACAACATAGGAAACAGACCTTTAGTGTGGCAGCACCTACCCTGTGGAATTCCCTCCCCTTAAATATCAGGCAGGCACCATCTCTGCTATCTTTTCAGCACCTTTTGAAGACTTTCCTCTTTCAACAAGCCTTTTAAGTTGAGACCTACCCGTCTTCATCTGTGTTGGAATTGCTTTTTAATATGTTCTTAAACCTTCTTTTTAAAAATGTTGTTAATCTTAGAAGATGTGTTGAAAGCTTTCTTTTAAAGAAACATTTTCAAAGATGTTTTGTTTTTATGATGTTTTAAAGTTTTTAGTGCTTGTGTTTGCCTCCCTGGGCTCCTGCTGGGAGGAAGGGCAGGATATAAATGAAACAATAAATAAGTAAATAAATAAATAAATGACACTCCTGTCTTTTCAGGATTCAGCTTCAGTTTGTTGTCCCACAACCAGCCCATCACTGCATCCAGACACTTGTCTAGCACCTCAACTGTCTCTACTGATTCAGATGGCACAGAGAGGTAGAGCTGAGTGTCATCCATATATTGGTGACACTTCACTCCAAAACTCCTGATGATTGCTCCCAATGGCTTCAAATATATGTTAAATATAATGGGGGACAAAATGGAACCTTGCGGGACACCACAGGAAAGCCCTCATGGTGTCATACAAAAGTCTCCCTTAACTACTTTCTGGAAATGTCCCTGGAGGTAGGAGCAGAATCACTGAAGTACAGAGCCCCCAACCTCCACCTCCATGAGCTGCTCCAGGAGTCAATGGTGTTCAAAACTGCTGAGAGGTCAAAACGAACAAGCAGGATTGTACTCTCCCCATATCTCTCTCGACAAATGTCATTGACCAGGGTGACCAAGGCAGTTTCAATGCCATGATGAGGCCTAAAGCCAGACTGAAATGGATCCAGATATTCAGACTCCTCCAAGCATGCCTGTACCACCACCACCTTCTCAAGCACCTTGCCCCAAAAAAGGATGTTTGCCACTGGGAGATAGTAATTTAACACTTCTGGGTCCAAGGAGGACTTCTTAAGGAGGGGGCGCCTCACCACCTCTGTCATGGGAATGGTAATCTACCCTCCTCCATGGAAGAATTAATCACTCCCTGGACCCACCCAGTCAACCCTCATGGCTAGATCTAAGAAGCCAAGATGGGAAAAGGTCAAGGGGGCAGGTGGTTGGCCACACTTCTTCAAGCAGCTTGTCCATATCCAAAACTGCAATAATTGAAACTGATCCAGTACAGATGGGACAGTGCTCTGGACACCTCTAGCAGACTTGCTCTAACCGTGGCATCCAATTTAGTCTGAATCTGAGCAATGTTGTCCCTAATGTGCCTCCCAAGGTTGTTGCAGTTGCACTGCATTTGCATTTACATGTCTGGTTTTTTTTAAAGCCGCCCTAAGTACCCTATTATAGGGTAAAAGGGCGAGATGGAAATATTTTAAATAAATAAATAATAAATAAATAAAAAAATTGCATTTGGTTTGCGAGGGTGTCAGAGCAAAGTTCCCTTGGTCTGATGACAAGAGTTGATTGACCACTTTGAAGAACTCTACCGAGGGGCTCCTTGTGAATACAGTGGTAGCAGAGAAGTCGTAGTTTTCTTCAGTGCCACCACTGCCACATGATAGGTATGATAATATTTTTTTTTACAATAATTTTTATTCAAATTTTCATAAAACATAGAAAACAAAATCATAAAACATTCAAAGACAAAAAACAAAACAAAACAAAAATGATTAAACAATAAAATAAAATAAAATAAAATGTTGACTTCCCATTTGTCACATATCAAATCAGTTATAGGTCTACAATATATAACAATCCTGTCTCTTAAATCATATTATAAAATCACTTTCCTCCAGTAGTTATCTTAATTAATCATCAAATCTCATAAACATTACTTTATTCTTTCCACAAAAAGTCAAAGAGAGGTTTCAATTCTTTAAGAAATATATCTATCAATTTTTCTCCAAATAAACATGTCAATTAATCCATCTCGTTAATAATTATAATAATCTTATTGTCATAACCATAGTCCAAATAAACATTTCGATTAATCCATCTCATCAGAATCTGTTAGGTCCAATAATTTCAATAGCCATTATTCCATTATCCCTATTAGTTCCATCTTCCATCTTCAATAGTCCTGTTAAGTCCAGTAATTTCAGTGTCCAATCTTCCATTATCAGTATTCCATAATAATCTTGCTGTTGTAGCCATAGTCATATAATAAGAGTCTGATGGGAATTTCCTCTATCCCAAATATTTTCTTGCCATCCATTCTGAATAAGTTGCTGAAATACTGTTGTAAAGTCATATCTGTGTTCTTCTTTTTTACAAAATGCACTGGCTCATCTCTTAAGAGTTTTTCCATTGTCACATGGCTGCAGTTAATTCCATAGATTTTCTCTATATCAAGCTCCATCACATCATTCCAGTCCAGAAGATTATCCAAGCCATTGATAACTTTATCTCTAATATCTTCATTAATTTCTTCAGAGATAACGTTAAATTCCAAACAGTAGATTTTATTTCTAAAATCCATAAACTCCAGATCTTTTTCCAATTCCACATTTGTTCCAATCTCCAGGGCTTGTATCTTCCCTTTATTTTTTCTTTTCTCATCTCTGATCTCATTCTCCTCTCTCACAGGGTCCCCTATTTCTTTAAGCTCCTGCGTCATTTTGCTCAGTTCAATTTTCAGCTCCTTACTACCCTGTCGCAGGGTTTGTTTCGTTATCTCAATCTCCTCCATTATTTTCTGAAACATAATTACTTCCAGATTCTCAGCCACTTTCTTGATTGCCATTTTTAAAACCACGAAAACAAAGCAAAACAAAAATAAAGAAGAACCACTTCTTATTTCAGCAACAATTGGGTTAATATTCCAGGCTTGATGACATCACAGTATAAACAGAGCAACCTGCCTTATCTCTCTTGTGCAAGAATGCAAAACAAATTTAGTTCCCAGCATCAAAACAGTTAGTGGCGTCGTGAAGAAGCAGATTCGTCAAAATAAAATAGACCAAAAAAAGAATAGTCCCAGACAATATAATATTCCTCGGAATAGAAATCAGGAATAGAAATCCCTCTTCTGTTTATTATCTTTAGAATGCACTTCCAGGACAGCTTTTTGCGACAGAAACAGAGATAAGCTGTTAATTTCGTGAATAACAGAGAAGAGCTATATCTCACCCAGAAGTTGTCCAAAGCCGATCAATCTGACAAATCTCCTTTTGCTGCAACAATTTAAACCAAGTAAAAAAAATAATAGAAAGAAGGGTGCTTGCCTGTTAGTCCGTTCTCTCTTTGAAGAAAAGATAAACGTATCGCTTAAGCAGATAGAGCTTGTTAGAAAGTCCGTCCGGCATTGTTGGCTGGACCTTATCTCATAAATTAATGAAATCCGGTCCTCCCAACAAAAACAGGCTTTGAGGTTGATCTCTACGTTTCTCCCTGCCCGGGAGAAATTTCATCAGTCAAAAAAAAAAATGTTCTGACTGATTTATATCTGAATAAGCTTCTTTTGAGGCGGGAGCCCGTCCCAAAAGCAGGCACAAGCGAAGTCACCCTTCCCGGAAGTCGATAGGTATGATAATATGACCTCACACATGCTCGGTCAGGTTCAAACTGAGATTTATGTCACCTGAGCTCTAGCTGTCTACCTACCTGTTTCATTGCATGCAGATCACTAGAGTATGATGATTAGGGATGATCAGGGGACTAGAACAAAGCCCTATGAGGAGAGACTGAAAGAACTGGGCATGTTTAGCCTTGAGAAGACTGAGGGGAGATACGATAGCCCTCTTCAAGTACTTGAAAGGTTGCCACACAGAGGAGGGCCAGCATCTTTTCTCGATCATCCCAGAGTGCAGGACACAGAATAATGGGCTCAAGTTGCAGGAAGCCACATTTCAACTGAACATCAGGAAAAACTTTGTAACTGTTAGAGAGGTACAAAAATGGAATCAATTACCTAGGGAGGTGGTGGGCTCTCCAACACTGGAGGCATTCCAGAGGCAGCTGGACAGCCACCTGTTGGGTATGCTTTGATTTGATTCCTGTACTGAGCAGGGGGTTGGATCCGATGGCCTTATAGGCCCTGTCATGAACCTGTAATGGTCATGAGTTATTAAAAAGCTGATGACAATATTTTGGTTCCAGAAAGGGACTCTGGGAGATGGTTATAGTCAGAAAAGACAGGCCTTGCCAATTTGTAAAGTTAAGTTTCATTTTCCCAGCTGAAGACGGTTAGAAGAAGCCTTAACAAGCTGCACCTGTTTATCTTTGCTGATTAGCAAGTGCCTGGCACCCAAGGTCATCCTTGGCCTATGCAGTTGGAAAACATCGTTGGGAGGGGGGCCTGAAGGCGCGAAAATGTGAGAAACATCGAGAAGAAAGTTACATCAGTCAATTCCTGATTGGTCAATTAATCTTGGACCGTTAGGATCTTTTTCCCTTAAGTATAGGGCTAGGGACTCACAGCTTTTGTTCTCTGTTCTCTGCCTATGCTGACTGGCACCAGAGTTCCAAACCTTTTCTGCCTTATGGTTCCTGGGGTTGCTTATGGGAAGGCAACCTATGTCTGGTTCCATTGCTTTATGTTGAACATCCATCTCTCTTAGGAGAGGTGCCACGCAACCAACTACCTCGTATGTAAGTAGTTAGGTGAGCTAGTTTATTATTTTCCTGTTGTGTGTATGAATTCTCTTGTAAGAACCTAAACCCCTGTTGGGTGAATGGTCTTAAAGGATTACTTGCTGCTATATGATATGTGCACTTATATATTTTTTAATAAAGCTACTTCTATTTAACCTGGTGTGTTCATTTGAGAGAAGGGGTGGTTCTAAATTCAGTGTTTTGACCCAACCTCAGTCACTCACTACCAAAGAGGGTTAAGAAGTTAAAAGCTTGGATTTTAAGTGTTAAACCAGAGGTGCCTGGCAAGGAGTGTAACTGTGACTCTTGCCTTTTAGGACCTTGGTTTTATATACCTTCTGGGCTCAGAGATCCCCTGGCTCTGAGTGGACCAGTATACAGGGGTGGTGGCAGCCTACCTTCTACCTTGCAGGGTTGTTGTGAGCGTACACAGCCTTGGCAAGGGTGAAGTAATAGCTTTTCGGTTCCAGTCTCATTTCCCTAAGGGTGGGGGTCTGAGCCTGATGCATGTTCCCGGGACCCTGAGGGTCGGGCGGGCATGACATGGTGGCAGCGGTGGGATCGAAGCCATTCCTGCTCTTAAGTGAACACGCTGTGTGAGATAAGTGCATTGCAGCAAGTTGTAAATTTTAAAGAGACTTCTGACACAACTGTTTGTTATTTTGGGTAGTAAGGTTAGTGCAGAATGTCGCAAAAGATAAAAACTAGATCTCAAAAGAATGGAGCCGAGGATGTGCTCCTGGCAGACACTGCGTTGCCTAGTCAGCTTGCTCAGCTGGAAGAAGGCGCTGCTGCTCTGTCGTTTATACCTCAGCCTTCTGTGGATGACAAGGAGTTCGTGTCTAAGCAAACTGAGGATAGCGAAGATGAGGAGGAATCAGATTTGGATGAGGAAGAGCTGCCTAGGAGCATGCAGCGCTACCTGGCTAAGCAAATGAAGCTGTTGTCCCTGCAGTTCAAGGCTATGGAGGAAGATCGCCGGAGTAGGGAAAGCTTTGCTCGTGAGATGCAACAACTGCGAGGAGGAAGACCAGACCTCCATAAAAAATCCTTTCCGACCTTTCGTGAGACAGATGACATCTTTACCTTCTTCCAAGTTTTTGCTCACTCTTGTAGAGATCAAGGTGTGCCTAAAAAGTACTGGATGAGTGCTTTACGCATTAATGCTGAAGGCGAGTTGAGAGAATTGTTGAACTCTTTGCCACTGGAGTATGCAGATGATTTTGACTACTTTTATGCTTTGGCCAAGTCTCACTTTGCGTTAACAGCAGAGGATTGTTTTCGGCATTTAGAAACAGACCAGAAGAAGTCTCGGGAAAGCTTCTCAGCCTTTGCTGCACGGATGGGCAGAAATGTGGAACGTTGGGCTGACACGGCCGAGGCTGTAACCCGAGAGGAGGTTTTAGATCTGTTTGCAAAAGAACTGTTTTACAGACGCCTCCCTCGAGATTTGATGGCTCTGGTCAGAGACCAGCAGCCCCGTTCTCTGACTGAAGCAGGCATGCTAGCAGATCGTATGTTTAAAAACAGAGCTGGAGAAAAGTATACTTTGTTTCGGAGACCGGAGTACGTTCCTGTGAAACCGCCGAGGCGAGAGACCGCAGGTATGCAGAAACCAGGGCAACCGGCGAAGGAAGAGAAAGGGGGCCCTGCTGGCTACTTCAAAGTGCCTTCCGCCCGGCCCGAGGCTGCATTGCAAGAGAAGCCCCGTGGAGAAATAATTTGTTTTAAATGTGGGCAAATTGGTCATAAGGCTAATTCCTGTTCTAAAACCTTGTCTAAGCCCAATCCTGCTGGAAGGAAGAACCCAAAGGTTGCTCCAGTTGCACGCGTGAGAGACTTAACGTCCCCTGGAGCGGAACCTCCTGAACTTTCTTCATGGTCGTCAGCCGAGGAGAATGAAGGAGCAGAATCGGATTTTGTATTTTCTGCCCCAAATTCACAAGACCGTCCTGAGACCCCTCGTGGACCAGTTGTTAAAGCCCTGTCGGTGAGTGTTGTACAAAATGTATCCGGGGGCCAAGAGGGAGAAGAAAAGGATGGTTTGCTGCAAGGGAGGGACTGTCCAGAACCTCTTTCATCGGAATGCAAGGAATGGGTTCAAACGCAGTTTTCAGAACCCATATATGTTAACTGTATTCAGTTCATGGGACGGGTAGATTCGGGCGCAGAGCTCTCCAGTGTTGCTGAACACTTGGTGAAGCCAGAGCAATATGTCCCTGACTTACAAGTGACTGTCACGGCGTATGGACCCAGGGCCGTGCAAGCTCGTGTGGCCGAGCTAGTGCTTTCATACAAGAATTGGACTGGGCGCCATAGAGTTCTAGTTCATTCAACCAACAGTTTGTGGGACGTTTTGATAGGAACAGACCTGCTCTTCCTGCACCATAAAGAGACTGAACGTAGGGCGGAGAGGGATGCTCTTGCTAAGTCTCAAGTTTTGTTAGACACCTGGAAAGGTAGTGGGAGAGAAGCCAAGGCTTTAAAGGAACGGGCTGTGTGCTTGCCTAAGCCACAGAAAGAAAGTTCGCTTTTGCAGCCCAGGGGAGGGGGGCTGATGGAATGTAAAGTGCCGCCTGTTGGCTCTCAAGGAACTAAGACAGTTCTAAAAAGGAAGGACAGCCTTCAAGGTTGTAAAAGCAAAACAGAAGTTAACCCGGCTGTTTTATTACCAGCGGAGGAATCTGAGCCTCCTAATAGACATTTAATTATGGCCTGTACCAAGGCGTGTGAATTTGCAGAGGATTCTTTGGATTTGGTTACAGAGAGCCAGCAAGCAGGGGGGATAACCGAAATTACCCTGCCCGAAGGTTTGACTCAGGAGCAACGAAGGCAATTAGTTCAAATCCTGATGGACTTTAAACCTATGTTTTCCAGTAAGCCTGGAAGAACTGACTTGGCTATTCATTCCATTAACACCGGGGATCATCCCCCTATGCAAGCTTCTCCGTACCGAGTTATAGGACGGAATGCAGAGGTGGTAGAGAGGGAAATTCAAGCTATGCTGGAAATGGGAGTTATTGAACCCTCTACCAGTCCCTGGTCCTCCCCTATTGTGCTAGTGGCTAAACGGGAAGCTAATGAAGTGCGTTTCTGTGTGGATTACAGGAAGCTGAACCAGATTTCCCAAGTGGATCCGTATCCTTTGCCTAGGATGGACCATTTAATAGAAAGGCTGGGAGCAGCAAAATACATCACTACACTGGATTTAACTAAGGGATATTGGCAAGTGCCTCTAGATGGGGACGCTGCTGTGAAATCTGCTTTTGTCACGCATATGGGCTTGTTCCAGTTCAAGGTTCTCCCATTCGGACTTCGAAATGCTCCAGCCACGTTCATGAGGCTTATTAATTCTGTGATTAATGGCCTAGGTGAATTTTCTTGTGCGTATCTGGACGATCTGGCCATCTTTAGCCCTGACTGGAAGTCGCATTTGAATCATTTGAGAATTGTTTTACAGCGACTGCAGGCCGCTGGACTAACCATCAAAGCGCAGAAATGTCAATTTGGTCTGGGGGAAGTTGTGTATTTGGGCCACAGGGTGGGGCAGGATTGTGTCAAACCCCTAGAGGCTAAGATCGAAGCTATTCAAAATTGGCCTGTCCCTAAGACCAAGAAACAGGTTCAATCCTTTTTGGGGTTAGCCGGCTATTACAGAAAATTTGCCCCACATTTTAGCAGTGTTGCTACCCCTCTAACTGAACTGTGCAAAAAGACTATGCCAATGCGTGTCATTTGGACTGATAAATGTCAAAGTGCTTTTGATGCTTTAAAGACGATGTTGGTAAACTATCCTGTTTTGAAAGCTCCTGATTTTTCAAGCCCTTTTGTAGTTCAGACGGATGCCTCTAACTTTGGGCTTGGAGCTGCTTTGCTACAGGAAGATGCTGCTGGAGAATTGCACCCTATTGCATACATTAGTAAGAAATTGCTTCCAAGAGAGCGCAATTTGGCTACCATTGAAAAGGAGTGTCTTGCTTTGGTTTGGGCTCTTGATAAGTTACGCCCGTACCTATGGGGACGTCATTTTCAATTGCAGACAGACCATTCTCCTTTGTGTTGGTTGAACAGGATGAAAAACTCCAACCAAAAATTGTTACGTTGGAGTCTGGCCCTCCAAGATTTTGATTTTACAATCCAGTTCATAAAGGGGCGGGATAATATAGTAGCTGATGCTCTATCTCGCCTATCTGTTCCAGTTGATTGATATTTGATTCATGCCTATTTCACTGACTGATTTCCCGGCTCTGATGACCTCTGGACCGTTTTTAGACCTTGTTTTACTCTTTTATGCTTTTAACATGTTTTATGGACTTTTTAAAGATTTTACGGCTTATGACCTTTTTTGAACCCGGACCAGTTTTGGATCACCCCATTTTTTATTCTATTTTTTTTATTTTATTTTTTATAATAAAGTTTTCTTTTTTGGGGGGGGGGTGTTTTAGGGGTCCCTTATTTCTTTTTTTTTCTTCCTTTACTGTTTGTTATATTGTAACTTTGAACCTAATTAGAAGGCATAAGACAAGAAGTAGCTCACTTGCTTAAAATGTATTAAATTGTTTTTTTTTCTTTCTTTTCTTTTTATATGCTGTATTGTAATGTGATGGAATTTTTTTTGATTGTTCCCTTAACCCTGGTTGCTGTGGCGATGACGCAGAACTATTTAGAGTTCTGACATCATCTTCCCAAAAAGGGGCGTGTCATGAACCTGTAATGGTCATGAGTTATTAAAAAGCTGATGACAATATTTTGGTTCCAGAAAGGGACTCTGGGAGATGGTTATAGTCAGAAAAGACAGGCCTTGCCAATTTGTAAAGTTAAGTTTCATTTTCCCAGCTGAAGACGGTTAGAAGAAGCCTTAACAAGCTGCACCTGTTTATCTTTGCTGATTAGCAAGTGCCTGGCACCCAAGGTCATCCTTGGCCTATGCAGTTGGAAAACATCGTTGGGAGGGGGGCCTGAAGGCGCGAAAATGTGAGAAACATCGAGAAGAAAGTTACATCAGTCAATTCCTGATTGGTCAATTAATCTTGGACCGTTAGGATCTTTTTCCCTTAAGTATAGGGCTAGGGACTCACAGCTTTTGTTCTCTGTTCTCTGCCTATGCTGACTGGCACCAGAGTTCCAAACCTTTTCTGCCTTATGGTTCCTGGGGTTGCTTATGGGAAGGCAACCTATGTCTGGTTCCATTGCTTTATGTTGAACATCCATCTCTCTTAGGAGAGGTGCCACGCAACCAACTACCTCGTATGTAAGTAGTTAGGTGAGCTAGTTTATTATTTTCCTGTTGTGTGTATGAATTCTCTTGTAAGAACCTAAACCCCTGTTGGGTGAATGGTCTTAAAGGATTACTTGCTGCTATATGATATGTGCACTTATATATTTTTTAATAAAGCTACTTCTATTTAACCTGGTGTGTTCATTTGAGAGAAGGGGTGGTTCTAAATTCAGTGTTTTGACCCAACCTCAGTCACTCACTACCAAAGAGGGTTAAGAAGTTAAAAGCTTGGATTTTAAGTGTTAAACCAGAGGCGCCTGGCAAGGAGTGTAACTGTGACTCTTGCCTTTTAGGACCTTGGTTTTATATACCTTCTGGGCTCAGAGATCCCCTGGCTCTGAGTGGACCAGTATACAGGGGTGGTGGCAGCCTACCTTCTACCTTGCAGGGTTGTTGTGAGCGTACACAGCCTTGGCAAGGGTGAAGTAATAGCTTTTCGGTTCCAGTCTCATTTCCCTAAGGGTGGGGGTCTGAGCCTGATGCATGTTCCCGGGACCCTGAGGGTCGGGCGGGCATGACAGGCCCCTTCCAACTCTATGATTCTATGATTCTATCAAGGTGACCTATGTACTCCACAATGATGGTGAGGGCACTCAGGAGCAATTGTGTCAATGGCTGTATGCATCTCACCACTCCACAGTATGATGAGCTGGATATCAGCTGGAAAATCTAGAGTATTCATTAATCCCTTGGATTCCATAAATCTCTGAAGGCAGACCATCTCAATAGGTCCCCCACCTCTGAAGCATGAGGTAGCTGCATTCAACCCAAACCTCACAATGGAATGATCCATCCATGACAACAGGCTCACAACAAGCCCCCCAGTCAATTCATTCTCTGGCAAAAAACAGGTCAAGTGTATGTCCAGCTACATGTGTCAGACCAGTGATGTACTGAGACAGTCCCATGGTTATCACAGAGGCCATAAGTCCCGAGCTGTCCCATTTGAGGGAGCCTTAGCATGGATATTGAAGTACCCCAACACTACCATGCAGGGGTTTTCCAACACAACATGTGAGACTGTAGTTTCAAGGACATCAAAGTTTACAGATTTTTTGTGAGAAAGTTGGGTTTGGATACTTGGCCTACTTAATGCTGACCACTGTAATGTTCCTGATTTGTAATGTAAATATGGTAAGTGCTGATATAATATAAGACATATGGTAAGTGGAGTGAGTGAGGAGGGGGAGTACATGGGCTGTAGAATGCTGGATGATTGGCTGAGCGTTTGAATGGCTGGAAGTATAAATGGAAGGATGACAGTTGAATCGTGGTGGTGGTGTTTTGGTGGTGTGTTGTTGGTGTGTTGGAGAGGTTGGTGTGAAGAGTATAAGGTGGCTGTTGAGAGAGTGAAATAGGAGTTCTGAGGCAATTATTAAGAAGTAAAGTACATAAGAGAACATATATGAAACCATACGCTTGTCAACAAAGTCTTAAGTAATCTTGTTATTTCTAATGCTTAATAAATATTTCTTGGTTTACTAAAAGCCTGATTCTTCAGCTGAGATACACAGACCAGGGGGGATGGCAGAGTAATCAAGGCTGAAAAGTAATTGTATCAAATGGTGGCAGCGGCAGAGGAAAAGATATTGTATCCAGTACCACAGAGAAACTCAGGGCTGTAAGCTTCAGTGCAAGAGGCTGCAGGGGGGTTTGGGAATTACCTGTACTCATAGACACAAGGTATTGAGATAGCCAGGCAGAGACTAAGGCACAGTCTATAGGCTATAAGGGATACAGAGTGTTGGGTAGAGTGGCCTAGCAGGGGGATCTTTTGAGATCTGTGCTAGTGCGGTGAAAGGTAAAAATAAACCTGACGTTCCTGACTGGGGGTGACCAGAAGTGGGCTGCACATCATAAGGTGGGCCTGACAGTGATAAGACATCACTAGTGGTCACAGGTGGGGAAAGACGTCACAACCACATAGGCACAGAATTTTATTTACCCTCCTAAGCCAATGAAGAACTTCTGGAAGAAACAGCACTCAATGCACAGCCAAACATTGCAAGCTAACTAAATTCATACACCAAACTAAGTAATTAAAATTTTCAGCAATAGCACCTGTCCCTACCTTTACAGCAGGGATGGAGAACATGTGGTCCCCCAAATGTCTCTAGAATATAACTCATGTCATCCCTGACTACTGGCCATGCTTGCTGGGGCTTATAGGAACTAGAATCCAACAACATCTGGCAGACCACAGGTTTCCCACTTCTGTTTTACAATATCTAATTCCACAGGCTTGTGATGAATGTAAACCTACTGCTAATGGCTATACTGACATATTTGCATTTGTGCAGGTTCAGATTTTTTTTCTCCTGTGGTAGTAACCTGCTGGACAATTGCAGAATAAAAGAAGTGGAATGACATATTTTCCACATATTTTTCCAGCGGCACTCTAGAATTGACTGAGCATCTATATATCTAGCCATTTCAAAAGTCAAAAGGTATTATGAAATGTTGTTGTGAAACTTGAAGAGATGGTAAAAATATAGTTGCTGAGGGACCACACAGAAAAACCCAACATTCCTCTTTCCCTTCACCCAGTTCTGGATGCTGGTTTTTGCTATTAACATCATACAATTGATTTGCAGCACAATATATCACTGTTTCTACCTCTTAAAAAAGAAACATGCTTCCCTGCATGTGCAATTGAGACATCTCAAGCATTCCAAATTGTATACATGTTACTTATGTATCTTGAAAGGGTATACATAAAAATGAAGCTACATGGTGTAGTTCTCTGTAAAATGTTCAGCCACTCCTGATTTTTCTATTCAAGATCTGAAGTTTGTATCTTCGTTTAGTTTTCCAAACTAACCACTAGATGGGATGCTGACCAGAACTGGAGATGCAATTGTTTTGATGCTAACATATCTTCATTCCAACCAAGTTCTATCCCTAATTTAAACATTTTTATTGCTGTCCTTTTAACAGGCAGTGCAGCTAAGGATTAAATGCAGTTGCTCATTATGTCATGGAAATATCCAATTAAACCATTAGACAATTCAATAAGCTCTGTGTAAATCTACAGAGCAGATGATGTCTTAAATAAGTTTGATGAATTAATGTTTAATTTCTTTCTTACATTTTTTCCGAAACATCCTGAATAAATGTCAGTATGGATACTTAGAAAATTTGAGGGAAATAATATTTAAATGATCTCTATTTATTTAGCATGGCAAAGCAAAGTTTCAGTAACAGTGAACAAATGAAATGAAATTTCCTGTGTTCCATTTTTTCCCCTTCTCCCCACAGACCTGAAGCAACAGAGTAACCTCTTTAAGTCAAAACTTGTAATTGCTTCCAATTTGCCTGTTTTGCTTTTGGCAATTAACAAACTGAAATGTTATTTTGAAAGAGTCCATCTCATTTATAAGGCAAAGTTTCCTCCCTCCACTAAAATATGCAGGCACTCTGTTCTTTATTACCAGCAGGAGATAAATGACTGGTTTTCGTTGCTGAAGAATATATAATGGTTAAAAAGTCACTTTTTTCCTCCAGCTCTACATAAATCACAGAACTAGTCAATATTTAATAATGCTTGCCTTGGTCTGGAGTCCCTTGATCACCCCTGTCATGTGTAATAGCTCCCTCTCCGATATCTTTGACATAAAAGCCCAGCTTTACTGCAATACTAACATGTAGAGGGTCATTACGGATCGACATTTACCTTAATCTGTGACTGCCAACCATGAACCGATAAATTCCAGCAGATTCCACTGGGAGAAATCAGTAAACTTCTCAGTGGAAAGAACTGAAGGAAAATTCTGCCGAGAACAGAATACATTTTCTACAAGGGCTGCTCTGCAAATGGGTTCTGACTTTTGAAAGTTCTCTTGCTGTGTAGCTTTGCAACATTTAATACAGTTTTGATGCTTTGAGAGATGGGATGACAAGCAGGGATGACATGACTTAGAAGGCAAGCAGAATTTTTTCTCTGCAAAAAAACAATGCAAGATTAAACACAAGGGGGAATATGGCTTTTGCATTATTCACCCTGCTGCCTTGGCGGAAATGGCTGTGCTGTCATGGGTCCAACCAAAATGTTGCTTCTTTTTCCCCAAATCAATCATCACTCCTTCACCTCATAATCTTACAAGTGTTTCACAGCAGAACACATTGAAGGCTTCACTTTATATAAAAAAAGAGAGACAGGACCCAAGCTTTTATAAAATGGTGGTGGGGGTCAGCTGAGACTCCCTACCACACATTAAACCCATCAGTAAATAACCCAAACCACAATAATTGTTTGAAGGAGCAATAACAGCTATATGTAACAAAGTGGCGATGTAACTACATCCATTTCATCAGCTATTTATTGATAATACAAGAAGAAGAAATGGTTTTTTCTTTGCTTATTTTAAAAATCCAACTAATTCTATCTGAAATTTATCCTGAGGTGTTCATGACACACACATATATACAGAGCTTGGAAAAGTTACTTTTTTGAACTACAATTCCCATCAGCCCAATCCAGTGGCCATGCTGGCTGGGGCTGATGGGAGTTGTAGTTTTAAAAAGTAACTTTTCCAAGCTCTGCATATATATATATATATATATATATAAATCCTGTCTATAACCTGGGGTTAGGAGGCAACTATTTAAAAAGTTTAATTTTAAAAATCCAAAAACTTTCTCACAGAAACTTACATAAAATTGCTGGCAACATTTTGCTATAAAATGATTGTTCTCCATACAATTTGCACATTAAATGTTAACTATAAACAAGAGAATATATATTTTGTCACTCTTCACTCTACCTGCTACTCCCTCTGATTTTTACTCATAAATGTACATAAGACTAAAGCATCAAATATCCTTGAAATCATATTCTGCATGAAGAGGTTAAAACTGGATGAACTCACACTTCCTTGCACTTCCCCATGTATTAATTTATATATGTACAAGATAGCTGTAAAAGGTCTGCCGCTGAGGCCTGTTTAAAACACAAGAAAGGAATAATGGAATCACAAGCCAAAACAATCCCGTGAATGAGGAATTGCAACAGATTTCAGTTTCTAAGTGAAATTGTTTTCTAAATTATGGTCCAAAGTGATTTGGCAAACATTAGAATTAATAATAACTCAATAACGAAAAGGATTTGTATGAGTTGTCAGTTTCTGGAACTTTATATGACTTTTGGAAAGTATTTTAATTTGTCTGTCTGTTACAGAGGTGAAAGTGAATCATTCACAGGTGATTCACAACCCAATTTTAGGATTTAGCCAAATTAGCTTGTTTGAAACACTCAAATCTAAAACATTTGTGCTTGTGCATTTGTCTGTAATAGTGCTTCGTGTGCTGACTTTTAGTTGTAGCAACTAACTTTAATGTTGTACTCATCCAGGAGATAGTAAGTTCCATCCTAAACCCGTCTTTTCTGGTGCAAATATATAAAGCAAGGGGCATTTACTGGAAATTACTGGAAATTTACTGCTGGCAGGACACGTGGCAGGATCAGGTATGAGCATATGTCTTTGATAAGGTAAGATTCAAGTAAGGAGGTTAGGGAGGGTCAAGAGGCAGGCACAAGAATACTGAGAGTGAAGGTCAAAGCAAAACTGGAAAGAAACATGACCAACAATAGGACAGCTGGGGCTTCTTGCTTTGATAAAAGGACAGGATGACTGTTACAGAGTTATGATATTATTTAGCTGGTTGGGTATAGCTGGTGCAATCAAATAATCAGGAAATGAAACCTGCATATCATTTCAACAGTGATTAGCCAAGACTGCTAGATAATTTTCTAAGAAAGGTGACTTCCCTCTAGGTTAGCTGATGAGAGCTTTGTTCCCTCATTGTCCAGGTCAGCGGTGCTAATAGAGCCCACTTCAGCAAAGATCTTGAGTATCTCCATAATGGTCCCTCCATCATAATCAAAATTTTAATTTTGACTTAAAAGCAGCTAGGAGTGGCTTGGTGGTTCAAATTTGGTTGGAGTTGCAACATTCTCCAACATTTTAGCAAGACACTTAATTTTGCAAAAATGAAATAAAATAAATAAAAAAATTAAAAATCCAGAACAGAATATATAGCAAAACAACACTTGAACATTTCCAATGATGTGCTCAAATGGAAATACCTTCATCAGCATAGAAGAAACCAGTGAGAAGAACAGCATAGATTATCTGCCCATTAGGTTCATGAGGAGGAAGCCATTTCACTTGAACTCCTCTGGGTCCATCATTAACGACAAATAGTTCAATTGTTCCTTCAGGTGCATCTTCACTTGTTCGAGCTTCTACCTGCAAATGTAACAATGCAAAGTCCTTCTAAACCCATTTGTTACAGAATAAGGGAGGCATGAGATGGAAGAAGGAACATTTTGTTTACCTAGTACATGTTAAAGAAATGGGCTTCTCTCATCAGACCTTGGTTTACGTTTTGTTTTCAGTGCCATTGTTCAGCACTGGAATGTGAGAAAGTGAGACTGCTTTCACGCAGAGAGCATGTGTAACAACAACGGACACTGCTTGAACTTAGGAAGCTGGCTTATACTGAGTCAGACCATTTGTCCATCTAGCTCAGTATTATCTATACTGATTGGCAGCGACTCTCCAGGGTTTCAGACAGGGGACATTCCCAGCCCTACATGGAGATGCAAGGGACTGCACCTTTTGCATTGCAAAGCAAATGCTCTACCACAGAGCCCTTCCCCTGGGATTCTGTAAGAAGAGTACTGTTCTTGAATATTTTATTTTAGTAATGGGTCTCTAAAAAGAAAAGTCTCATTTAACTTTCAACAATGTTTTAATTAGTATTTTAACCAATAGTTTGCACATGCCAGACATCAACACTGTTTACAGATGGAAAGCAAAACATACATTTATTGTACATTATAACTAGGGATAAGTGAATCCCCTCAGTATGCTCTATTATTATTGCATGTTCCCATTGGGTTTCACCCTGGTTGGCTTCAAGCAAGGAGGGAGAATGTCAGCTAGTCATTAACAATAAAAAGGCTTTTTAAATAAAATTGTTAATTTTCAAAAAGTTACATTTCTTCCCACAGTTGTGCTCCTGTGCAGCAACAAAAAACAAACAAACAAACTGAGCCCAAGAAGTCTGGTTCTGCTAAAGAAGAAAAATCTCCTTATTTTTACTTTTTAATAGAAATAGAACTCTGGAAAAACCCTGACTTCCGGGAAGGGTGACTTAGCCTGTGCCTGCTTTTGAGACGGGCTCCTGCCTCAAAAGAAGCTTATTCAGATATATCAGTCAGTTTTTTTTTTTTTTGACTGATTAAACTTCTCCCGGGTAGGGAGAAACGAAGAGATTAACCTCAAAGCCTATTTTTGTTGGGACGACCAGATCTCATTAATTTATGGGACGAGGTCCAGCCGACGAAGGTGGGACGGATTTTCAACAACAAGCTCTATCTGATAAAGCGAACGTTCATCTTATCTTCTAAGAGAGAACGCACTAACAGGCAAGCACCCTTCTTTCTATATTTTTCTTTTACTTGACTTAAATTGTTGCTGTTTAAAAGAGATTTGCCAGATTGATCGGTTTTTGACATCTCACTGGGGAGCCATAACTTCTCTCTGCTACTCACTAATTAATAGCTTATCTCTGTTTTTGTTGCAAAAAGCTGTCCTGGATTTGCATTCTAAAGATATACACAGAAGAGGGATTTCTATTCCAGATTTTTATTTTGAAGAATATTATATTGTCTGAGACTACTCTCTTTTTGGTCTATTTTATTTTGACGAATCTGTTTCCTGACGACCGCCATTAATTGTTTCGATCCTGGGAACTGCATTTTGTTTACTTGGGCGTGGAGAGATAAGGCTGTCTGCTCTGTTTATACTGTGATGTCGCCAAGTTTGGAGTATTAACCCAATTGTTGCTGAAATAAGAAGTGGTTTTCCTATATTTTTCTTTTAAAATGGCAATTAAGAAAGTGGCTGAGAATCTGGAAATAACTATGTTTCAGAAAATAATGGATGAGATTGAGATAACGAAACAAAACCTGCGACAGGGTTGTAAGGAGCTGAAAATTGAATTGAGTAAAATGAAGCAGGAGATTAAAGATATAGGGGTCCCTGTGAGAGAGGTGACCCTGGAAGGGGTCCCTGTGAGAGAGGAGACCCCGGAGATTGGAACAAACGTGGAACAGGAAAAAGATTTGGAGTCTATGGACTTTAGAAACAAAATCTATTGTTTGGAGACACAGGAGATTAAAGGGGTCCCTGTGAGAGAGGAGACCCTGGAGACTGGAACAGGGGTCCCTGTGAGAGAGGAGATCCCGGAGATTGGAACAAACGTGGAACAGGAACAAGATTTGGAGTCTATGGACTTTAGAAATAAAATCAATTGTTTGGAACTCAATGTTATCTCTGAAGAAATTAATGAAGATTCTAGAGATAAAGTTATCAATGGCATGGATAATCTTCTGGACTGGAATGATGTGATGGAGCCCAATATAGAGAAAATCTATGGAATTAACTGCAGCCATGTGACAATGGAAAAACTTTCAAGAGATGACCCAGTGTATTTTGAAAAAAAGAACAGAGATATGATTTTACAGCAGTATTTCAGCAACCTATTCAGAATGGATGGCAAGAAAATATTTGGGATAGAGGTAATTCCCATCAGACTCTTACTATATGACTATGGCTTTGACAGCAAGATTATTATGGAATACTGATAATGGAAGATTGGATACTGAAATTACTGGACTTAACAAGACTACTGAAGATGGAAGATGGAAAATGGAACTAATAGGGATAATAGAACAATGGCTACTGAAATTACTGAACCTAACAGATTCTGATGTGATGGATTAATTGAAATGTTTATTTTGACTATGGTTATGACAATAAGATTATCATAATTAGTAATGAGATGGATTAATCGATATGCTTATCTGGAAAAAAAAATTGATAGATATATTTCTTAAAGAATTGAAACCTCTCTTTGACTTTTTGTGGAAAGAATAAAGTAATGTTTATGAGATTTGATGATTAAGTAAGATAACTACTGGAGGAAAGTGATTTTATAATATGACTTAAGAGACAGGATTGTTATATATTATAGACTTATAACTGATTTGATCTTTGACAAATGGGAAGTCAATATTTTACTCTTTATTTTTTATTTTTGTTTTTTTTTTCTTTTTTTCTTTTTGTTTAACTATTTTTGATTTTGTTTTTTGTCTTTGAATGTTTTATGATTTCGTCTTGTATGTTTTATGAAAATCTGAATAAAAATTATTGAAAAAAAAAAAAAAAGAAAAACCCTGGATTAAAATATTACCTGCTCTGCTCCAAGAGACACTTATAAACAATCACAGAGAAATTCAGTAGCAGAAGATTTGTAAGCATTTCTAATTATAATTTCTACATTGTTGTTAAGTGTTTGTAAGTGCCTGTCTATAGAAATTATAAAAGTTTAGATTGATTGCAACAGATGTTTGTGCATGTGTAACTTTTTGACATGATGGGAATAATATGAACTTGAACCTCCCCACCTTCCTTGCCTATAAACTATCAGCAAAAACTAGGCATCCACTCCAATCATTGCCAGTGCTGGTGAGGCTATTGGTTCATGCAGTGCCTCTCATTATGGCTCAGGTCTACCTGAGTGTGGGAGCCCCCTCCTTTTTCCTAGTGAGGGGGTTGTACCCTAGATTGAAACCCAAGACCCCCATATGTAAAATATAAGCTGTTCCACCTAAGCCTCCTTCTGCATCCCCTGTGCTACTGGTTCTATAATTGGGTCTTGAGGAGGAGAGGAGACAGATGCCCTATGACATGTCTGATGCCTGTTTGCTTCTGTGGATGAGTGGTTAGCAAACTCTTCTGTGATGCTTGCACTGTATGTTCTAGTCTCAGAACATCCCACTCTTTCGTCTTCAACATGACTTTTTTTTCCTGGCATGCAAAAGTTGGGTGGATGCATGTTTCAGACTTCTTAGCCCTATGCCCTTTGCAGTGAGCCACTAGAGGATGCTGTTGTCAGCACATGCCTGTCACTGCATATCTTGGCCTTCCCCCTTGGACACTTGGCAAAAAAGTGTTTCCCCTTTCTGTGTGTGTTACACCTTGTCCCCAAAAGGTTGTGTGTGTTCTGAACAGGCTCCTTGCTCAGTGAACAATGACGGTGCTGTGTTGTGTAGGCTCTCCTTCCTTCCCTTTGTGTGCTCTGTCTCTAACAGAAGTTGCATGTTTTGCATGTCATCGTGCATGATGTATGTTTTGTAATACAAGGAGGTGTGTTGGATGCATGCTCCTGAGTTACCTCCCTAGTTTCCCCCCTCCTTGCAACAAGAAAAAGGCCGCTTTGCAGAATTTTCTTTGAATATTATCTACCACTTTGATAGTGGCTGTCTTCTCTGTCTCTCTCTGTCTCTCGCACACACACACACACACACACACACACACACAAATACACACAGCCCCAGAATTATCGTAAATCACGGAGGTACGAAGTGGTGGCTAGATTACCAACATAGCGGCAGTGACAGCAAAACAAAGAAAGAAAGAAATTCAGTGAAATGGTTCCCCCAAGTAAGGTGAGAATTTTGAGTGGTCCTTTGTGCACATCTGGAATTAAACAACAAATTCTGGCAAGCTGAACCAGGGTGCATACCCAAACAAAGAGGAGGTGAAGCCTTCATCTATCACCATTTTCTATACAGAGCAGCAACTTTCCACTGCCAGGATGGCCTCTGGTGCTACATTAGTGATATGCCAAACCCTTCCAGTCCTGTGACTGATTGACTGACAGCAGTTGTTATAACACCATCAGTCTCCAAGATGCTCTGTGCACCCTCACTGTCTTGCTATTCTATATCAATCTGTGGCCTCTGCACCTCAGCAGAGTTCTCGTCTCTTCCTTAAATCAGTTCGTCTCTTAGCTATGCTCTCTTGCTGCCACAAATAAAAGTTGCCTAACTACTGGCCACTCTCCTCTCCCTCAAAAAGAGAACACAACAAAACTTCTGGCAAGAAACAGTTGCTTTGTGTTTCTTGTGACCATGCCCTGCTGGGTTGCTTACTTCTTGAGTATGTGGTTTGGTGACTATCCATCTGCTTGCCTGACTACCTGACTGTTTCCCATTCCCAACTTTCTTCTGCCTCATGTTTTCTATTCCTTGTTCCAGTCCTGCTTGTCTTTCTTCCTGTTCCCAGCTCTGCTCCTGCCTGCCTCCATTTTTGCTTCACGGCCTGAGACGACATTCCAGGACTTTCCTGACAATCTTCCTGGCCAGCAGCAGCCTGCAGGAAGGGGCAGCAGAATGCATCTGGCCTCCTATTTATTTATTATTTTATTTAATGTTTTATTTATATCCTGCCCTTCCTCCCAGCAGGAGCCCAAAGCGGCAAACAGAAACTCTAAAAACACTTTAAATCATCATAAAAAACCTTAAAATACATTAAAACAAAACAACTTTAAAAACATTTTAAAATGCTTTAAAAACATCTAATTTTAAAAAAAGGTTAAAAACATATTATTAAAGAAAACATATTAAAAGCAAATCTAACAGAGACGCAGACTGGGATAGGTCTCAACTTAAAAGGCTTGTTGAAAGAGGAAAGTCTTCAAAAGGCGCGGAAAAGATAGCAGAGATGGCGCCTGCCTAATATTCAAAGGGAGGGAATTCCACAGGGTAGGTGCCACCATACCTATCAACCATGTTGTTGTGTTTATCAGAAGGGAGTGGAGTGAGGTGGCGGGGAAGTTATTGCAGTGTGAGTGCAGCAATGAATCCAATCCAGCACTCCCAAAGCTGCACCCACATCATGCTGACCCTCCCACTGCATGTTCCCCCTCTTCCTCCCAGTAAGCACAGCAATGTGGCTGATGAGAGGCCAGGTGCATGCCATCCCTCCCCATCAGCCACCTCTATTTCTGGAAGCACCCGGTTCTCTACGTAGCTACCTATAGCCCCATCATGCCCATCCTGAAATGGCTTTTTCCAGCTTCCAAATATCTACGACAGGGATTGTCAATGCAGTTCCCATAGACACTACTGTGCTTGCCAGTACATCCTGTTGTGCACATAAAAGGTTTCAGTAAATATCCCTTCAAGTATGTCCAATGCATGACAGAATGTTTGCTCTTCCTACTCAGTTTTTGTTTGCCCTGGCTTGGCCTCTCCTACATTGAACACATATTCTTAAAGACGGCCACATTTAATTGGATGCAAGGACTAGACACCCACCTTTTCTTCTTGCTGAACAGATCTGTGGCATAAAGAGCTTCTCTCTCTGAGTGTGCAGGGGTGGCTGATGTAGGTACATTTTTCCATTGAAAAAGGGGAAATTCATGCTTGCACTATTTTATAATCCTGTTTCTCTTTCTGCTCTTTCAGATGTGGCAGCCATTTTGTGTTATGCCACACCCCCAGCATCCATTTTGTGACTGGCACCCATGGCACTTTCTCAAAATTCCAAATGTGCCCACTAGCCTAAAAATATTGGGTGACCTCTGATCCTACAATTCAGGCTAATGATTCCATCCCTAAAATAGCTATATATGTCTAGATTGCTTTACTGCTAAGCTGTTTACAGATTCTGAACATTCATATGATCCAACATGCAGGCTGTAATCCTGAAGCCATGTACTCCATTGGAATTGTACTTAACCTCTGTACTTCTCTGCTGTATACCACTTTCATTAATTCTACCTTTCAAAATGTAGCAAAGGTTGGATGATGTGAGATATGCGTGACATTAATTTTCCATTATCTGTGTCTCCATAATTATTATTTTATTATTTTACCATCAGAACAAAGCATCTCAGAGTATGAGTGTGCAGTACTATAAACCAAGCTCAAGCCTTGCTCATTCTTTTCAATTATGCACACGCTTCACCTTGTATATATTTTATGCTTCACAGAATATAGTGCACTGCAGTCTGGAGATTTCTCAGTTCTTCATAAAGTCACAATTTACTACGTGTAGATTCAGAGATTCAGATTAAGTTCATGTATGCCATTCTACACTTGATGCATTGTACTTATATTTGTGTCTTTTTCAGTAGCTTAAATTGCATATTGTTTATTCTGTAGGCCAAAATAACTGTACATAAAAATGTGTCCTGCTTTCATTCAATAGCTTATATACATATTTTTAAGACACATACTAATACTAATTCAAAATGTAAGATTATTTTTCAATTAGGTAAAATTAAAAATTAATATAGCTAAACATTAAGTAAGAACACTGAAAGTACCCTAAATACTTTTCCAAAGTAAATTAAGAGAACCAGAACAATTAAAATAAATTATATCAGACGAAATTTTAAAATGGTAGGACAATGGCACACATACTTAGCATTAATTTATCAATTATTATAAATTATTACAATTACAATATGAGCTCTTTCCCTCTCTTTTTTTCTTAAAGTATACACTTGCAATTTTGAATTATGTATCATTTTTGATCAGGTGTGTTTTCATGATTCCCAAATGAATCAAAGTTCTCAAGTTACAGTATTTACTTCCATAAACAGCACAGTGAAATTTGTAGAGATTCTAAATGGATGCCCTTTTTTTTATTAAGTGTAAATTAATTATTTCTGAATTATAAATTTCCAAGATTTTCATCAAATTTGAAATCATACACAGCTTTTCAGAAAAACCACTAAGCCGAGGTATTATGCAACAGCAATTTATAAAAAACCAATTAAAATCTTCACTGCTACTTTCAAAAATCTGCTTCTTGAGGTGCTTGCATTGCATTTCTTCAATCGATTAGAGCACAATAAATAAAAGATCAGCAACAAAAATAGCTGGAAGAATAATATAACCTTACTACTGGGAGATGTCCCTGCTTCTATTCAAAGTTCTCAATGAGCTAAAGATATTTTTAAACCAAATGTTGGATATAAATGGTAACTGAGGGGAAAATCTTTCAGAAAAATCAAAGAAGATGTGTTGCTTTATCTTCCTGGCAGCATTTAGGTGAGCTGCGCTCCAAATAAAGACATTCCATTTCAATTCTTGTGACTGGAGGTGGATCACTGGCTCAGGAAAATAGTTTGCATTCTGATCAGGAGATAAGTATTAGGTCAGCTTTAAACCCCTACTTTGAATTGCACTGAAAGTCAGGGCTGAGGTTCGGCTTTAATGAAGTGCAGTTAGTTGCTTACTAGTTTTTTTCAGAACACAATGGAATATTTTGAGAGTATTGCAATGCTGTACGAGTAAAAATATTGTGAGCAGCAAGAGCAGTGCTACCATCTGACATGCTTAGTAGTACTATCTGTGCATTAAAATTAGTGGGAAGTGTTTCAGTGACAATTCATTGTAACTAGGACCTCTTAAACAAAACCAAAAAGTTTAAGGTCAGAATCCAAGTAGTGTGTTGCTGTTGCTGTACAACCTTTGTGCATTGGAATAGCCGTTGTGTTGGAGCCTCACAGAAACTCTGCAGAAATGAATGGAGGCTGAACAGCAGCAGCTGCTGCACCAGCATTTGGTGGAGTGTTCCTTAAATTTCCAGGATATGTTTTTTTTTAAAAAAAGAAAAAGAAAAAATGAGTAGAAAAATTGGCAAAAAGCCACTCATGCTTTTAAGAATAAATATACATCAACCTCCGTCCAAGCTATACAATATTTAACAGTGATAAAGTCTACAATCCTGTTCTACATATGGATGATGTTACTAGCATTTTAAAGCAATGAATCTTGGGAAGAAAATGGCAAATGTGATCAAAAATCAAAACAAAAAATTAAATCTTGGTCTTTTTTTTTTTAGGTAATCTTTGTACAGTGAAGCTATTATTACAAAGTGAGAGGCTGCTAAGCAAAACTTTGCCAGACATGCTAGAATATGTATTTCAGTAGGGGTTTATCCTTGTAAAAATATTGGGGTGTGTGTGTTCGCTTTTCATATTTTACTGAGAAGCGCAAGTTCAGTTTTGCCAAGATTAAACCTCACAAAGACTGAAACTATGTCATTTTGGGCATAACACTGTCATGCTGGAAGGTAATTATTAGTGAGAGGCAATATCACAAAAGAATATACCATGTTTTCTTATTCTAGAAAGCGCTAATATTATTTAATATCTTTTGGGGTTTTATTTTTACATTTGACATAATTAAAGTAGGAGTGCAAAAATGATTACAGAACACAGAACTGTCAATATTAGAGAATAATGAAAATATAATTTAAACCTCTGAATTATTGTTTAAATATATATAGTGTAAAGAGTTATGCATTTCTTAAATTCTTAATATGCTATTTGCTGCTGCATCAGATTCCTAAAAAATGCCTTTTAAACTGAATTTCATAGGGTTTTTCCCCAAAACAACGTATCAGTTTGGGCAACAATGTGGATATTGTGATGTTTAATGTCGTTTTGTCTTCTATTAACTTTATATTATTTTCAGGCCTTTATGGTGAGGTAGAGGCTAGAATTATTTACTCATTACTAGAATAGTAATTTTTCTTCTACTTGCATCCTTATAAATGAGATTAAACCACATCTGCAACTTTCAAACATATTAATTTCCCTTAATTTCAATAATATCCGTTTCATTCTTCATTTCCCCCCCACTTCCTGTCTTCATTCTTTACTGTATCTATATGATATTCTGGAACAGTGCCTAGTGGTGACCTATTCCAATCCTTTGCAGCTTTTAATGGCATTTTTTATAAAATGTCACATTTTGCCAGATGGGTTAGAACTGACCAGTGTGAATCATCACCATTTAGTCTGATATTCAATGCCATCTGACATTTATTACATTCCCAGAATGTAAATTGAGGTACTCACCAGTGGGCCTAAAGCACAGCCTTTTGCAGTGCATGCCTGAACTCTGAAGGAATGTAGACTCCAAGGAGAAAGTCCAGAAGTATAATAACTGAGCTGTGAGGAATTTTGTACAAGAATGCCATTCATGTACAATCCGTAGCTAGTAACAAATCCTATTTTAAAAAACAACAAAAAAGAAAAACTTAAAAGACGTGAGATAATACTGTTGTGCTCCTCCCGAATCTCCAAGCAGTGAGATTTCAGGGGTCCCTGCACTCCTCCAGGATTTGGTTTCCTTTGGGGAAGAAGGTCAGTGGAGACTGCGGTGTCTTTATGAAATATGGTTTATTTATTTACACACATTCCAACCTGAGCTTAAGATGGAGGGGGGTTCAAGGCATAAGCAGTCCCATATCCAGTTTTTCCATCTGGGTTGCAGGAGGCATCCTATAGTCATGATGCAGAGAACCAGCCTCTCTGCCTGCCTGCAGTTACCAGCCTTTTTCTAGTCACAACTAGAAACTACAAGCCTCTGCTGGGCTCTAGGAATTGGGGGGGGGATGCTCTCCTGAAGAGTTTCAATGACAAAGGGGTCTTCCTGGCCCATTCACCATTGCTGGGCAACTGATAGACCCATTATCTTACCTGGCCATTCTATTTGTTTAACGAAGGAGAGACTCATCTGACAAGCAGAGTGAGTTCCTCATTCCAAGGCATAGGATTCCAAATCAGGGGCTGGAAAGGGGACTCACAGGAATCATCCATCCCAACCCCCATGCTCATAACACTACACCCTTCTCTGAAAAAGGTCTGTCCCAGACCTGCAAACGAACAATAGAATAACAGCTTCTCCTTCAAAGAAATAACAGGTACAGGTTAGTAAGACATTGAAATATACATAATTAAAAGCATAGTCATATTACAGTCTTATTTCCACACAAGTACAAAAACAGTCCATTCCCTTACAGCACATCTTCAATTCACTGCTCTCTCTTTAGGCTTCCTCTTCTTTCTTGGAGTCCCCAGTCACAGTTACGCATCCAAACAGCTTACCCAGTCCTCATAACTTGGCAGTAGCCAAGGTACTGAGTTCCCGACATGTTTAAGCAATATTACAGCCTCAGTACTGGAGCTCCTTTGTCCTGCCTTGTGCCACTGCAGCACAGCAGCCCTCAAACAGTTGTACATACACCCACAATCTAACAGACACAGAACAGTAAATCTTAAACATTAAAATCCTTATTGAAAAAACCTATCAAGATAATTTCTAAGAAATCATTAAACAGCTGATATCCCCACCAGCATGCAAAAAGCACAAATCAACAGCATTTCAAAAGGCAATGTCATCAGAAGAATTCCCACAGCAAATCAGTACACAGTCCCATATGCATAACCCCCACTCCCAAGCCACGCGGTTGCCCACATGGCCCTTTGCCTTGGAGCTTCATGGAGTTCCCAGTCCAAGCTGATCCCTGCTGCTGCCTGCAGAGTCTTGGGACTCCTCTCCAGGAACAGATTTGTTTCCTCATCAGCACACGGCAGGCTGTAGCCATTTTCTTCTCACTCACTGCCCTGGGAAAAGTATGTAAGCCGATCCACTTCATCTGCCCCAAACTCCAAATCAAAGTCCTGCCACAAGTCTTTATCTGGGGGCATCTTCTTCAGGATTAGCTGGCCTAGCCCACCCAGGTTGGCAGAAAGGAATCTTCTGTTCTCCCTCACAATCTCCAGTGTAAATCATGGGCCCAAACAGAGGCAGGTAACCCTCCCAGTGTCTCTTGCCTTCCAAACTCACAGGGCGCCGGGTACCTCTCACTGCTGGAATTTGCCCAGGGACTGCACCCATCATAGGAGCTGCATCCCACCCTATAAGACCATTATGGGGCACCCAAGGGGCAAAGTCAATTGTGGATTTTATCTCTCCAGGCACTGGGGGTTCCTCTTGGGCTTGCACTCCCACCTCAGGCTTCTCCTCCTGCACTTTCTCTTCCACAGCTGGCACACACGTGGCAAAGAAATCTATCAACAGTGGCTCTTCTCCAGCCTCTAGTTCACCTTTCTCCAAGGTTTTTTCTTCCTCCTGCACTACTTCTTTAACAGCAGGCACACAGGGAGCAGAGAAATCTATCAGCAGCATCTCTTCTCCAGCCTCTACTCCACTTTCTTCCGAGGCCTCTTCCTCTTCATTTTCCAGCCTGTCCTCCTTCAACTCTTGGGGCTTCACTTCCAGCTTTCTGCTGACTTTCCCCCTGGCAGGCTCCTGGACAAGCACAGCTTCTCTCTTCTCTGCTACTGACAGCAACTCCTCGCAGTCCAAACCCTCCAGCTGCCCATCCACTTTCTGGATCTGTTTAGCCACCCCAGTCTGGGTGCTCTGCAGCCAGTCTCCCAGGTCACTCTCAACCCCTTGTAGTGGCTGATCAGGCAGGGCTCTCACCTCCTCACCTAGGGTCTCCTTTTCCTCTCCCAAGAAGCTTCCAATGATCTCCCTCATTTGTTGCCAGTGCTCCCGGTCTTCCTGGCGTTCTCTTTGTCTTTGCTGCTGGTCCTCCTGGCACTCTCTTTGCCTTTGCCGCTGGTCCTGCTGCCAGTCCTCCTGGTAATATTTCTCAATCCATTCTGTTTGCTGCTGGAACATCAATTTCATCTGTTCCAGGAGGGTTGCTGTTATCTCCTCCATCTTGACTCAGGCACACCTTGCTCCCAATGCTTCTCCCAGGAAACTCAATCCCACTTCTTACACCAGTGTTGCGCGCCTCCTGAATCTCCGAGCAGTGAGATTTCAGGGGTCCCTGCACTCCTCCAGGGTTTGGTTTCCTTTGGGGAAGAAGGTCAGTGGAGACTGTAGTGTCTTTATGAAATATGGTTTGTTTATTTACACACATTCCAACCTGAGCTTAAGATGGAGGGGGGTTCAAGGCATCAGCAGTCCTATTTCCAGTTTTTCCATCTGGGTTGCAGGAGGCATCCTATAGCCACGATGCAGAGAGCCGCCTCTCTGCCTGCCTGCAGTTACCAGCCTTTCTCTAGACACAACTAGAAACTACAATAATAATAATAATAATAATAAAATTTTATTTCTAGGCCGCCTATCTGGCCAAATTAACAGCCACTCTAGGCGGCGTACATAGACTAAAATATAACATAGAGTAAAATATAACATATAATACAAAACAAAACCCCAGTAGTCTATAGACATCCCGAGCAGCAGGTTCATACACACACACGGTCTCTGGCCCTTCAGCAGTTGCTGCTTTTGTAGCTGGAGAGAGACAGGGCCCCGCCCTTCCAGGCCAGGTGGAAATCAGCCAGAAATGCAGGGAGCAGGTCTTGCAGAAACTCACACAGGTAGATGGTCTCTGGCCCCTTCAGCAGTTGCTGCTTTTGTAGCTGGAGGGAGACAGGGCCCCGCCCTTCCAGGCCAGGTGGAAATCAGCCAGAAATGCAGGGAGCAGGTCTTGCAGAAACTCACACAGGTAGATGGTCTCTGGCCCCTTCAGCAGTTGCTGCTTTTGTAGCTGGAGAGAGACAGGGCCCCGCCCTTCCAGGCCAGGTGGAAATCAGCCAGAAATGCAGGGAGCAGGTCTTGCAGAAACTCACACAGGTAGATGGTCTCTGGCCCCTTCAGCAGTTGCTGCTTTTGTAGCTGGAGAGAGACAGGGCCCCGCCCTTCCAGGCCAGGTGGAAATCAGCCAGAAATGCAGGGAGCAGGTCTTGCAGAAACTCACACAGGTAGAAACTCACACAGCCTCTGCTGGGCTCTAGGAATTGGGGGGGGTGTTCTCCTGAAGAGTGTCAATGACAAAAGGGTCTTCCTGGCCCATTCACCGTTGATGGGCAACTGACAGACCCATTATCTTACCTGGCCACTCTATTTGTTTAACAAAGGAGAGACTCATCTGACAAGCAGAGTGAGTTCCTCATTCCAAGGCATAGGATTCTGAATCAGGGGCTGGAAAGGGGACTCACAGGAATCATCCATCCCAACCCCCATGCTCATAACAATACCTATTAGATCACAACAGGTAACAGGGAGAAAGGGAAGCAACAGTCTGTTTATGGAATATCAAGGCAGTACATCCCCATCCCAATGGCTTACAAAATAGAAACTGCAATATACGTGTGCTACCAAAAACGAAAACATATCTCTATACTCCATGTAAAACATGAGAAATCCAACCAAACAGTACTGTATTCACCTTGTTAAAAAATAAAAGTACACTGCTCCAAATAAAGTAGACCTTAATAGATCAGTTTCTGAAGTGTAAGTCAAAGCGATTGAGCTGAGAAAGTTGAGGCTATTCTGTTTCACAGCCCCACTCTGCATGCAGATGTATGTGTGGATTAAAACAAGGACACTGAAGATATATAGTGACCATTTAGAATCCTAACACCTTCAGACCTAAAAATAAAAAATAAAATGGAAATGGACTGCCTTCAAGTCGATTCTGACTTACAGCAACCCTATGAATAGGTTTCTCATGGTAAGCGGTATTCAGAGGTGGTTTACCATTGCCTTCCTCTGAGGCTGTAATCCGTATTTTATAATGTTGTAGTATAATGTCTAGTCCAAGGACAGGAAATGCACTGATGTTTGCCATCTGAGGGGGCGTCGCTGACCTGCAGACCCCAGTTCATTTTCAGATGCTGTTCCCCAAGGTGTAATACTGGAATAGTCCCTGTGCAACGTTTGACATGAATCCAGAGAAGTTAATAACCCTGCGGTCAGCGACGTCCTAACACAGCTAATGGAGAAAAGGGGGGCTATGGTGACAACGTAGGCCAAATATGCTAAATATATTACAAGTAAAATGGATCAGTCAATATATTACAAGTAAAATGGATCGGTCTGCACCTCCATGGTGCAGAGTGGTAAGCGGCGGTAACGCAGCCGAAGCTCTGTTCACGGCCAGAGTTTGATTCCAACGAAAGGAGGAAGTTGAATCTCTGGTAAAAGGGGTCGAGGTCCACTCAGACTTCCATCCTTCCGTGGTTGGTAAAATGAGTACCCGGCAGATGCTGGGGGGTAAAGAAAGGCCGGGGATGGAACTGGCAATCCCACCCCATATATATGGTCTGCCTAGTAAACGTCACAAGACGTCACCCTAAGAGTTGGTAACGACTCGCACTACAAGTGCGGGGACACCTTTACCTTTAGGATAACTAAAGAGACAATTCCTCTATCAATCTCTTGACCTTGGTCCTCCTTTAGTAATTATTGTTATTGTTATGATTAAAAATGATAACTATGAATATTTAAATAAATATATTTTATTATTAATTCAGACATTGCTTCAGAATTGCAAAACTGAAAGGGATCCTATGGGTTACTGGGTCCAATTCTTTTCCATGGGGCAGGTCACCTTATACCTAAAGTATCCCCAAAAGATGCTTACCTATTCCCTAAGGAAGCATATTCCAGAAGTCCTGCTCTGTTTGCCTGAGCGCAGCTTGGGCGGGCAGGTCATATTTGTGGCAAGGGGTTGAAGCCCCATTCACCATGTTGAGGGAGGGCAGTAGTCATATGTGGCATGCTGTGCGAGCAGGGCAAGGCATGGGAGCTTATTTAAGCCCATGCTGCCTCCCTAATCCTCCTCTTCGTGCACGATGGCTGACAAAGGAGGACGGAGTGGTGTTCAACAGAGGAGGATGGAGTGGCATTCACAAGAGTGGTAGCCATTTTGTGCGCCGCATGTGGATGGCACCATTTTGTTGAGTGCTGCAGGGATTCGTGACTTTAGTGGTGGTGTGTCCTTTGGACCATCCAAGAGCTTGTGGCAGGCTGGGATTAGGCCTCCCTTTAACTGTCAGAGGCTGGGGGCTGCAGCCAATGTTTTGTGGGGGCGGTGGAGGTGGCCTTTGGGCATCACATTTGCTATATGGGCCTTTGGGCCTTTGAAGCCACCCACACACACCCAGGGCAGATTGTAGGAGAGGAGGCGGCACAGGCCTGTCGTGCCTTTCAATTCCCTCCCCCTATACACCTGGGATAGGTTTTGGGCCTTTTAAGAACACACACACACAGGACAGATTATAGGAGATGAGGCTTGCACAGGTCTTTCGAGCTTTTCAGTGCAGACCCTATTCCCTCCTTTGGTCACCGAGGCTGGGTGTGAATTCAGCCTGGGTAGGGTGCACAGGACAGGATAGACCTGTGGGTTAGGCCCTGGCAGGTTTTATTTGGTGCAGGGCTCTTTGGTTACACTTATGGCCTCTTGTTAGCCCTGGGCCTATATAAGGTTTGAGGTACTTTATTCTATTATTTTTATTACATGGTGGCTGAATTGTGGGGTGCAGAGCTCTTCGGTTAGGCTTACGACTTC